>NC_089770.1:31896928-31911928 GCF_040412425.1 Macrobrachium rosenbergii | reverse complement strand
GAAATTATATATATATATATATATATATATATATATATATATATATATATATTTATATATATTTCGCCCCCAAAATATATATTAATTTTTGTATGTATATGTATATATATATATATATATATATATATATATATATATATATATATATATATATATATATATATATAGCCCATATATTAACTTTATCACATAAACAATTGTTCCGTGCAATAGTAGAATTACTAAAAGGACCTCATTTATAGATTTATAGATTAGGAAAATATAAGGACATAAAAATTTGTAAGGCAGACAAAGAGGGGGGGCGTTGTAGTAATGGATGCCATAGGCTACGAGAACAAGTTAGAACAATTAGTAAATGATGCAAACACATACGAAGCTTGCAACAAAAAAACCGGACATTAGGGCGGTACAATGCAATTTTAACAAAAAAGTAAGGGAAGCGTTGACAAAAATCCCGACAAAACTAAGATAAAAGAATTAGAACATAGAGTAAAATCAGTGGAAAGTCCAGAGATCCCATATATTCATGGTAGTCCCAAGATCAACAAGGAAGGAAAGGTGCCCGCCAAGACCGATCGTGGCATCGACGAGATCACCGCAGAGGAGGCTGGAGAAATTTCGTTCCAACATAATGGGAAAATGGGAGGGCTTAGCTAACATCTGAAGGGCATTTGAAAGACAACATGAACCTTATAGATGAATTATCTAATATTAACGTAAAAGACTGTAAATTTGCAAGTTTCGATGTAACTTCCCTGTTCAATAACGTTCCAGTCAAGAGGACGATGGAAGTAATAAAAAAGAATATGGAGGAGGGGGTTTATACATGCGACCTAGATCATGATGTTTTAATAAAACTGCTAACTAACAGCGGCCCTCAGCGTTAATGTTTTCAAGTGGGGCGAAAACCATTACATACAATCCTAGCTAATATCTTTATGGAATGGTTTGAAAAGGAAGAGGTGGACAAAGTAAATAAAGGGAACTTAAATATCGTAAAATGGGTAAGATACGTGGAAGACGTCTTGTTTATTTACAAGGGAGAAAGGGAAGATCTACACAAGTTTTTAGAAAACATAAATAAAATAAATGAACACATCAAATTCACAATAGAAGAAGAGGAGGGAGAAATTCCTTTCTTGGATGTCCTGGTCAATAAGGAAGGGGAAAATTTAAAATTCAAGGTATATAGGAAGAAGACACTCACCAATTCATACAAACATGGGTTCTCTAGTCATGGGAAAAAAATAAAAATAGGAGTAATGACAGGGTTGGCCACTAGGGCTTATAGGATTTGCAGTCCCGAATTTTTAGACGAAGAGCTGGATTACCCGAGGGAGAGTTTTAGGAGATTAGGCTACCCTAAGTATTGGTGAGAGCGGGCACACATCAAAGCAAGGAAAAACTATTTTGGGGAGAGGGAAAGGATAGAAAAGGAACATTTGGTAGGGAAGAAAATAATTACAGTCCCGGACAACAACTATATTGCACCCATCAACAGAAAGCTAGATAATTTCAAATTGATAGGCAACTACAAAAACACCATTAGGAATAAAATAGTTAGAAACAAAAAGTCGGTAGAGGGGGAAGAGATTAGAGGGGGGGGTTATATATGGCAGCGTGTCTAGACTGTGAAGAAGGGTACTATGGCGAAACTGGCAAACCATGTAAAGAGCGAAGCAAACAACACCTGCAGAACATAAGGCATTATAATCAGACGTTGGCGGTTGCCAAACACTTGGGAAAATGACCATAAAATAGACTGGGGAAATATGAGTTTTCTGTACAGGAACACCAACAAAACGGCCAGACTGGTTGTAGAGAACGCCTTCATAACATGCGCCAGCAACGCAATGGCAGGGAACACCGGAAACGGCTTTGAAGACAGCATATCCAGAAAAATCGCATACTCCACAGTAGCAAGGAAACGAAGGAAAAACGCAAGAGAACGCACGGAAAACGGACACCTGGAAGAAGAAGGGGGTAGAGAAAGGCCAAGGTCATGAGGGGGTGGGGGTCACACAGGAGGAGCCAGGCGATTATAGGATTGAAAGTACCCAGCACACAGATATAAATACAGCTGGACTACGCGTCTGGTCACTGTACGGATACTTGATAATGTGGACTGTTTGTCCAAGAAAGCTTGTAAATTTTTCTGAATAATACTCCATTATAGATACCATCCAGTTTGAATGAGGTTCTTTTAGTAATAAATATATATATATATATATATATATATATATATATATATATATATATATATATATAGAGATATAGAGAGAGAGATAGAGAGAGAGAGAGAGAGAGAGAGAGAGAGATACTTCCTATATACCATCTCCACCCCAAAACTGATTTCCCTCCCAACTATTTGACTGAGTCCCTTATTCCTTTACTTTTCAACAAAGAAGAGAGAGAGAGAGAGAGAGAGAGAGAGAGAGAGAGAGAGAGAGAGAGAGAGAGAGAGAGAGAGAGAGAGAGAGAGAGAGAGAGAGTTACTACATGCCGCCCCCACCTAAAACTGATTTCCCTCTCAACTGCAACTGTTTGATTCTCTATTTCCTTCTTTTCAACAAAGAGAGAGAGAGAGAGAGAGAGAGAGAGAGAGAGAGAGAGAGAGAGAGAGAGAGACTTCCTGCTTTTCACACGCACCTGAAAACTTTTTTCCCATTCAACTATTTGAGTGGTTTTCCTTCTTCCTTGAGAGAGAGAGAGAGAGAGAGAGAGAGAGAGAGAGAGAGAGAGAGAGAGAGAGAGAGAGAGAGAGAGAGAGAGAGAGACCTGATTTTTATCCGGACAATAATTTTTTTTAATTTAACGAGAGAGAGAGAGAGAGAGAGAGAGAGAGAGAGAGAGAGAGAGAGAGAGAGAGAGAGAGAGAATTTTTATCCGGACAATAATTTTCTTTTAATTTAATGAGAGAGAGAGAGAGAGAGAGAGAGAGAGAGAGAGAGAGAGAGAGAGAGAGAGAGAGAGAGAGAGGATTTTTATCCGGACAATAATTTTCTTTTAATTTAATGAGAGAGACCTTACCTTACCTTACCTTACAGACCTTACAATTCGTTCGGGTTGCCCCAGGTCCCTCAGTGTGAGGCGCCTTTGATGTTTACCAGAGAGTTGCTAATGCATCTTCCGGTATATTTTGCATCTTCCAGTCTTGGATGGTCTGGGATGCATCTTAGATATTTGTCGAGCTTATTCTTAAACACATCTACGCTCACTCCTGTTATGTTCCTCAGATGAGCTGGTAGCACATTGAATAGACGCTGCATTATCGATGCTGGTGCGTGGTGGATTAATGTCCTGTGTGCTTTCCCTAATTTTCCTGGTATAGTTTTTGGCACTATTAATCTACCTCTGCTTGCTCTTTTGATAATTTTAGTTCCATGATATTTTCGGTAATTCCTTCTATCTGTTTCCATGCTTGAATTACCATGTAGCGTTCTCTTCTCCTTTCAAGACTATATAAATTTAAGAATTGTAGTCTTTCCCAGTAGTCAAGGTCCTTAACTTCTTCTATTCTAGCTGTAAATGACCTTTGTACACTCTCTATTTGTGCAATATCCTTTTGTAGTGTGGGTACCATATTATATTGCAATATTCAAGTGGACTACGTACGAACGTTTTATAAAGCATAATCATGTGTTCAGCTTTTCTTGTTTTGAAGTGCCGGAACAACATTCCTATTTTTGCTTTGCATTTTGCCAATAGAATTGCTATTTGATCATTGCATAGCATATTCCTATTCAACATCACACCAAGGTCTTTAACTGCTTCCTTGTTTGTGATTGTCTCATTATTAGGTCCTTTATATGCATATAGCATTCCTACTTTATCACCATAGTTCATTGATTCAAATTTATCAGAGTTAAATACCATCCTATTTATCTCTGCCCATTTATATATTTTATTTAGGTCTCTTTGTAGCGAGTTCCTATCTTCATCACAAGCAATTTCTCTACTTATTCTTGTGTCATCTGCGAAACTTCTTACTACTGAGTCCTTAACATTACTGTCTATGTCTGCAATCATAATCACAAACAGCAATGCAGCTAACACCGTACCCTGTGGTACACCGGATATTACCGTAGCTTCATCCGATTTCTCATCGTTTGCAATCACTATCTGTTTTCTGTTTTGCAAAAATTCTTTTATCCATCTTCCTACTTTGTCAACAATGTTATGTTTTCTAATTTTTTTTTTCGCTAATATATTATGATCTACCTTGTCAAAAGCTTTTGCAAAGTCTAGGTAAACCACATCTGTATCTTTTTCATTTATCATATTTTTATATATGCTTTCATGGTGGACTAACAGTTGGGTTTGTGTACTTTTTCCGGGTACAAAACCATGTTGTCCTATATTGAACAATCTATTTTTCATTAGATGTTTCATTATATTTTTTTTTTACCCTTTCATATACTTTCATAATATGAGATGTCAGACTCACAGGCCTATAATTACTTGCCTCTAGTCTTGAACCACTTTTGAAAGTAGGAGTAATATATGCTAATTTATGCTCATCATAAATCTTGCCTGTATCTATACTTTGTCTTAATAATATTGCTAGCGGCTTTTGCGATTGAATGAACCACTTTCTTTAACAATATGACAGGTACTCCATCTGGTCCTGCTGCTGATCCATTTTTAATTTCATTAATAGCCTGCACAATATCGGCTTCTGTAATATCTATATCTGATAAGTATTCAGTATTTTCATCTCTTATTTCTGTATCATTATCTTCATTTTCAATTCTAGGTGTAAATTCACTCTTATATCTTTCTGGTAATATGTTACATATTTCCTTTTTTCATTCGTTAATCGCCCTTCAATTCTTAGAGGGCCTATTTCTACTCTTATTTTATTCATCTTTTTGCATATGAATAAAAAATTTTAGGGTTTTGCTTGATATTTTGTAGTGTCATTTCTTCTAGGTTCCCTTTTTCATTTTCTTTTGATTGTATAATCTTTTGTTCTGCATTTTCTATCTTACTTTTTAGTTCCATCATTTTCCATGCATTCTTTTCTTTTGCAAGAGCTTTTTCCACTTTCTAATTTTCTGGAACAAGATCCTTCTGTCTCTTGGAATTCGTGACTGATGATTACTTTTTTCTTCGGTATATATTTTTCCACTATTTCCTCTAATATTTTATATAATATATCGGTATTTACCTGTATATCATCACTTACAAATATATTTTCCCATTCTTTGTTTAATTCTTCATTTATTTTTGACCAATTTATATTCTTACTATAGAAATTGTATTTTCCATATCCTTCCCATTTTTTCGTTTCTTGCTTTTCTCTGTTTTCATATGTTCTGGAACGGACTGTTAGTTCTATGACATTATGGTCCGAAATACTCGTGTTATATACTATTATTTCTTTAACATAGTTCACCTCATTCACAAATACTAGATCTAAAATATTATCCTTTCTTGTTGGTAGGTGATTTATTTGCTGAATGTTATGTTCTAGTAGCATATCTAATAGCTTTTCAAATTGCCTCTTATCTTCTGCACTACTATTGCTCTCTTTTTATATGTATAAATACAATCACAGTCTCCTATTCGTTCTTTCCATTCTACAAAAGGAAAGTTAAAGTCTCTGGTTAGGAGTATAGTCCAGTCCTTGTGATTTCTACATATTTCATCCAATTTTTCAATTATTATGTCAAACTCTTTAGTATTAGGGGTCTATATATTACAATGTTCACTAATTTTTCAGATTCAAATTCTACTGCTATTAATTCACATTCTGTGTTACTATATTTCTCACAGATTTTTCCTTGATTGGCATCTCTCCCATATATCGCGGTTCCCCCTTGATTTCTATTTTTCTATCTGATCTATAAGTTTGGAAACCCTTTATCTGGTCATCATTACCAGTCTCTTGGGAATACCAGGTTTCACTTATATTCAATATTTCTATTTTTTCATTTTGGGTTAGTTCTTCTAAGAACTCTATCTTTCTTTTGAGTTACTCGAAACTAAACCCTGCGCGTTCATCACTATGATGGTTTCATGATTATCTCCATTATCTAATATGGGTAATAATAAGGATTTTCCCATGTCTCTTTCCTGTTCTGATATGTTGATCTTTTTTCATTTCCAGAAATTCGTACATTAAAAATCCAACTTTTCCATTATACTTGTTCTTCCAGCTTCATATTTATTCACTTTGTGCATAAACCTGCACTTATCTCCATATCTGCACCATCCCTTAGCATCATAGATACATTGCTTGTTCCTTGTGCTATATCTAGGTGCTGATGGCTCATATCGTGGTGCTGACATTTCATAATGTGTTGTTGGCTTGTTTTTGCCTTCATCACATGATCTTTGTTCTTTTCTTTATTTGTTTCATTTTTACCTTGATTTTTTATATGTATTTGATTTTGATTTTGGTTTTTCATGGCTACAGGATGCATGTACCTACATTTCTTATTAAACCTACATCCATTTCCTTCTTTCCATTTTCTACATATTTTTGGATGTAGATCGCTGCATTCCTCTTCATAGCCATCTAGATATGCACATTTGCCATATATCTCATAATTGTGACATATCTTGGGATGTTTGTAATAACATCTTTCACCAAACCTGCAATTTCCCTCTTTTCAAAAGGGTGCATACTGTGTCTTTCTTTTTTTTTTTTTTCTTGTTCTTTCCCATCAGTATGGAGATCTGGGTACAACCTCTTTGGGATTTTATTTTGATTTATGATGTCATAATTTATTTCTTCATAAGTATGTTGCTGTATTGCCTCATATGTAGAATCTATGAGTTTCTCTGCATCCATACTATTATCCTGTTCTTTGTTTTCATTAATCTTTTCCCTCTCTTCAGTCTTATTTTCTTCTTTTCTATTTTCCTCTTCTTCCTCTTCTTCATCCTCTTCATCTTCTTCATCCTCCACAATCTGTACATTAAGTCTTGATTTAATGACCTTGTCTATCCATACTAGACATGTTGAGCAAAAATATTTTGTGTCCTTATTTCTATTTTGCTCAACTTCAGCACATGAAGGGTGTGTCGGCACGTGGCAAGCATAGCATTTCCTAATCAGGTTTTGTGGATTTACAATGCTATACCACACTCTACATAGTTTACATGCTTTAGGCATCCGTTTGCCTATTGCATCAATCAATATATTCACTAATTCCACCGTACTTATTTTCTTTGATGGAATGTGTTGATTTTTGTAGATTTTCTTTATAAGTCTTTTGATAACTTGAACTTTCATTGGTATCCCTTCTATTATTTTCATTATATTTTCTACAGATTTGCTCCAGTTTGAAGGATCGTATCCTTTCAATATGTCTGTGAATGATTTCACATCTTTTTGGTCGATGTTGCAATTTATCTCCACGATCAGCAAACCAAGTTCCCTTCCTGCCAATTCATCATATTGAATATTTCCTATGCATGCAAGATTTCTCCACCTTTTGCCACTATTGGTTGACTCCTCCATGATTTTCAGAATTTATTAATTCACTCGTAAACAACTTATTAGACGGTTTATCACTCTAATCTGATATTAAGATAATCACCGATAGTTCACGAACACTTTTAGCTATATTTCATTTGCTAATTGTATGTAAGACGCGTATTATCGGGTAGATTATCCAGACCATGAATGATTACGTCTCACCGAGAGAATGTCACATCACAGAGAGAGAGAGAGAGAGAGAGAGAGAGAGAGAGAGAGACTCGATTTTTATCCGGACAATAATTTTCTTTTAATTTAATTTAGAGAGAGAGAGAGAGAGAGAGAGAGAGAGAGAGAGAGAGAGAGAGAGAGAGAGAGAGAGAGAGAGAGAGAGAGAATTTTTATCCGGACAATAATTTTCTTTTAATTTAATTTAGATGAGAGAGAGAGAGAGAGAGAGAGAGAGAGAGAGAGAGAGAGAGAGAGAGAGAGAGAGAGAGAGAGAGGATTTTTATCCGTACAATAATTTTCTTTTAATTTAATGAGAGAGAGAGAGAGAGAGAGAGAGAGAGAGAGAGAGAGAGAGAGAGAGAGAGAGAGAGAGAGAGATAGTAAAATCTCTCTCTTCAAAGCTCCCTTGTATCTCTTCTTTCCCTTTCTCCAGTCTCCTCCATTCATTAATCCGTTTCCTTCCTCCTCCAATTCCTCAAATTCTCTCTGGTTCCTCCTTCTCTTATTGATCTCATCATGAGCAGTCAAGTTAAAGCTTCTCTTGTTATCATTATTACTGATGTTTCTCTCATTCTACTTCCTGATCTTAATTGCTCTTATTCTTTTCTTCTTTTCAGGTTGTCTCTTCTTGAAGTCTTCAGCAAGAGAAAATATGTTATTGAGAAAACATGGCTTCTTCCTCAGGATCAATTTCTTCTCCAGATACTCTTAAATTTTTGAGGCGTTACCATTTTGTGAGGCACTGGGGGAAGGAAGTGGTTTATAAAATATACAACCTAAGCTTCCTTCAAGGACAGAACAAGAGAATCCGAGAGATTCTCGAAGAGAACCAAGTTCCACTCAAACGGAAAAAAAGTCCTTTTAACCCCCAGGAAGTCCAAAATCTTACAGATAAGCCTCCGGAAGATCTGGACATCACAATGATGAACAAAATCTGCCAGGCTCTTTGGGAAAAGGGGGTGAATGACCCTGGTGACGAAACCAGAGGGTTAGTGAAAAAAATCAAAGATGAAAGGAACATTGTTAGCCATGAAGCCCCTAATATGTCAGACACTGAACTGGAAAGAAAACTAAGCGACTTTCAAGCAACACTCGAGAAAACTCTTGAGAAAATCAAGAGTCTCTTTCCATCTAATACTGGTGACATTGATCTGCTTAAAGCAGAGATCCAAGATGCTGTTCCAAAGCTCCTAGAAAAGATCCGTGAGAAATATGATCCCTCAAACCCTCAGGATGTTCAAAGGCTTAAAGAAGAAATAGAAGAGTTTGGGAGTGAGTTTTCTGACATGATACACAAGTCCTCTGAAGCAGAACTCATGTGTCTTAACGAACGCCTCTGTCAGATTTTGCCCTACGACTGGCTCGCTCAGTATGGTACTACAGATCCAGGTAACATCATGGTCTGTTTACAAGTGGAGGATGATCAGGAGTTAAATAGAGGTCCACATGGCAATAAAAGTATCATTGTAAATCAAAAAGAAATCCTCAACAAAAACAAAATGGGAAAAGACCCTGAAGTTGTGATTATATCTGGTGACGCAGGTTCTGGAAAGACCACAATTCTTTGTTCTTACGCAGAGGGATGGTGCAAGAAGACAACAGATATACCAGAACTCTCTTCCTTCCCATTCCTTCTTTGCATGCAGTTCAGGAATCATGACCATGACAACTTTGATGACTACCTTAAAAGCTTGATTCCAAGCACTGTTGCTCGATTTCCTTTTGATCTTGTCAAATCAGTAGTCCTAGGTTCAAAGTGTTTGGTCTTGTGTGATGGCTATGATGAGGCCAATGAGAAAACTAGAAAACTCTTTCAAGAGTTTTTAGAACTTAATTCAAAGAATATGAAATTTGTTGTCACAACACGTCCAGGGAATACCGTTGGACTAACAGATATTGTGAACAAAGGAAAACGTTCCAGAATCAACCTCAAAGTTTCAGGTCTTCAGGAAGAGGATATGAAATTGCTCACAGAAAAGCTCATTGGCCACTTGTTGAAAGATGATGCCACCCAACAAGAGCAAATGAAAAAAGAGCTGCTCCAGAAAATAGAAGAAATGAACACTGGCACTAATGCCATCCTGCAAACCCCGCTCTATTTTAACCTATTCATTCTCCTTTACATTGAGTGTCCAGATTTAAGGGATGAAATGAGCACCAGTACATCAGTCTACTTACAGCTGAGAAAGCACAAGATCAAGAGAGTCTCCAACAGGACAGGAATCTCTGAAGAATCACTGGAGGAGGAATTTGATGCACTGTACAGAAAATGGTCTCTGAAGCATTACATTGAGGAAAAATATGAATGGTCTGAGGCAGATGTAAGGAGCTTTAAAGGAGAGATTCGTAGTCCGGAAGTACTTCAAAACTTTGATGCCATCATGTCATCCTATTTCTCCATAAAGAAAACAAACAAGCATCTGGAGATTGTAAAGGTATACTGCCACAGACACAGAAGTGAGCAGGAGTTTGCAGTTGCATGCAGTATCTGTGATGACATCATCACATCAAGTGGAAGGAGGCCACAAGGAGGAAACGTTATTCGAGATGCCTTGCGGTCGAAAGGATTGTGGGATGGAAGTGATCTAGGCCTGTTATTTTGGAAATTCGGAGAAGTCGTTGGCTTCATACCAGGAATACTTTACAGTACTGAGAAAGACATGTTTCATAACACAATAGAGGAGATTCACGAACTCAGTGTGTCATACAGCCTCTCTCCTTATTTTGTTGATGGCCATGATGCCCTTTTGGACCCATGTATCGAAACTAGATTGGATACTAAGGTTTTGGAATCACTTGCGTCACAGATGAGAAAAACTTCTCTGAAAGACAGAATAAAATTCGAACAACCCAAGAGTCTCTATGTCCTACCGTCCTTACTGCCTAAACTGAGGCCTAAAGAAATTGAATTAGATTTTTCATTTTCAAGTGTACCGAGAGATCTTTCGCAGCTCATTGAAACATTATATGCCGCGTCTCAGTCGAATGCTCAAACAGAGATTAGTATCACGATAGATCTAAATGATTACGCGAAACTTTCAGGAGAGGTTTTGCATCCAGTGGATGAATTACGTAAGTAGGAACTTCATCCTTTACTCCCTTAATTATAAAGTACTAAAACCTTCAGCCATCACTCAAACAACTTTAGCTTTTTAGTTATTCTCTGCTTCTTCTTCTTCTTAGTCATCTTCATCTTTGGTAATGACCTCATGAGTTATTTATGTAGAGTAACTCTGAACAAGAAGAAGAAGAAGAAGAAGAAGAAGAAGAAGAAGAAGAAGAAGAAGAAGAAGAAGAAGGAAAGGCACTGAAAGGAAAGCAGCAATGCCACTGAATCGTCTGTTTCTTTTGTCAAGAGATTTTAAAGAGCTTGTCAGTACATCTCACTATATATATATCATATAGCATATATATAATATATAGTGAGATATAACAGAAAACAGTAAAAATTTAGTTATACTCCTTTTCTTCTATATATTCAGTTATTATTTTCTGTTGTAGAAACTAGTAATGATATCTCAACAATTCCTCTCATTTGTTTCGTCCCACAGATTTGTGGATTTTTAATGATGAATACCAGGACTTAGAGAGCCTTCGTCCCTTGCCTCTCATGACGTCAGCAAAAGAACTGAAATTAAAATACTGCATGGTAGATGCTCCCGAGGATCGTATTGTCCAAGTCATAAACAGGACGGTTCCCACAGACAGGGAAGGAGGAACCACTGATTTATGGATTGACGTCAAGGAACGTAAGTATCAGTATCGTCAAAAGTCAACCGTCACGAAAGAAACTGTTACTCCTTTTCCTTCTGTCCTCCTCCTCCTCCTCCTCCTCCTCCTCCTCCTCCTCTTCCATTATGAGTAGAATGAAAAGAAGTGAGAACAGCAGGAGAAAAAGAGGCGGGGGGGGGGGATTAAAACTTAAAAAATACAATGGTGAAAAGGAGTATTGAAAGTCACTACATTTATGCTTTTTCTCTTTTAACCTCCGGATTTCCTCTAAATTATCATAGTACAGTGATTCTTCTTAGTCAGTTTTTATATATAGACATAGGGAAAGAAATGTATATATATATATATATATATATATATATATATATATATATATATATATATATATATATATATATATATATATATATATAAAATAGTGTGTGTGTTTTGAGCAAGAGTAAGTGTAGGTCAAGTACAGTAGGCGTTAACATCCTGCCATTTTTGTCTTCCCTCAGATCCTAACATAAAGCCTCTACTCCAGTCGCTGACTGTTCCTCCTTTGAGAGAAATAATTATCTTTGGGACTCATGGTACAAATACTGATGATGTTGAAGACTTGAGGACAATCTGCAGGGACAAAGGATTCGGAACATTATGTGTTGCTAGTCCTACCCAGCATGTTATGGTGAATGCTGACAGTGAAGAAGAAGAAGAAGAAGGAGAAGAAGAAGAAGAAGAAGAAGAAGAAGGAGAAGAAGAAGAAGAAGAAGAAGAAGAAGAAACGGATGATGAAGAAGAAACGAAGAGAAAAAGGGAAGAAGAAGAAGAAGGGAGTGAGAAGAAGAGAAGGAGAGAAGAAGTAGAAGGAGGCTCCACCTCTAGGGAGAGAGATGGCACCCTGTGAAGACTTGAAGAAGACGCATCGCAGGAAGGAAGGAAGGAACGACCTGCCTCCTGCTGTTGCTGTTATCATGAAAGGCTTTCGGTGAATTTTGTCCCTGGTCTCTTTTGCTCCTTTAGTGCCTTTATTCTTTGTTTAGAGAGAGAGAGAGAGAGAGAGAGAGAGAGAGAGAGAGAGAGAGAGAGAGAGTACGGTCAATATTAAGACCTTTATTAGTCATGCAAGTGGAAAGTCCAAAGAGGCTCGTCAGCAGCAGGTCTGTCCTTCACTGCACCTTCCTCTCTCTCTCTCTCTCTCTCTCTCTCTCTCTCTCTCTCTCTCTCTCTCTCTCTCCTGTAAGGGTGGCTTCACGGGAAAAACGAGAGATTATTCACTGCCTCACTCACGCTTCCCCTGCTGAATCAGGGAGGAGGAAGATGACCCCTGTGCAGAAGACTTCCATATCACAAGTCACTGAATATACCCGTATATACCCTTCCACCCCAACACCTCCCCCTCCCACAGCTCTCTCCATAGCACTTTCTAGGTCCTCCTCCCTCCCTCCCTCAGTCTCCAATTCTTCCCACATGACCAAGCCACCTGAAAGCACTCTGCTCCATCTTTTCTGTGCTTCTGTTATGCTATACTGCTGTCACTGAAAGGAATGGAAAGGGAATGCTTTCTCTTTGATGTATCAAAGTGTTGATTTCAAATGACTGGATAAATCATTAAATAGATAATTTTTCCATAATTCAAGTTATGCTGTTCTATATATATGCATTGTCATGTTTGCTTATCAGTAAGGATCACCTTTAAGAGTTTTAGACTCAGCTGTATATATATATATATATATATATATATATATATATATATATATATATATATATATATATATATTTGTGTGTGTGTATGTGTACTGGATGATCAAATATCCATCAGGAAAGACTCAAAACATGAAGCCAGACAGACAAGGCTTGTGGATCCGATGGTGTCTCTCCTAGTATTCTGAAATTGCTCCCAATACAGAGGATTTATGTAATATTCACTTTTGCTGTATTCTCTAATGCTGTATTTACTTCTTCTGCCTCTCAACCTAGTTTGTGGCCCATTGCCAAAAATGCTTTTGTTGTCCAGTCTGACAAGGACTGGGAACATTTTCAGATCATCGTCATGTGTCAGAACAGTGTCAACATACAGATGAGGAAATGACTAAGAACTGCTAGAGATTGTTATCATTTGTTTGTTTATTTTTGTTTTCTAGAATATATTATGTCTGTCAGCCTCCTTTATGTTGTTTTGCAGGTGAAGAAAGAAGTGGTCAGTCATTAAGGTTCTGCTGAAATGTTTACACACTAAGGCTTCTTCTTCTTTATTTAGCTGCATTTCAAGTTCCATTTGTAAAAGTGGCAATGTTGAAAATGTTATATAATGTTTTTTCTTATTGTTCTGCTTTGACATGTTTTTGTGACTCTTCAGATTTATTTGTTTATCTTTTGTGTCCTTTTCTTGGACCAGATTTGAGATACTGTTGCAATTTTTTTTATATTCTTAATATTGTGGCCATTAGACTTACCTATATATCTATCTATCTATCTGTATGGAATACTGAAATGCCGAGGTTCCTTTCGTCATAGTTTGGTGAATGTTTAAGCTTTGCGAATACACTGAATGCTTACTGGGTGTTTTATTAGCCATGCTATGTATAAGTAATTAAGTATTTTTTGTAACAAGGTTTCATACTGGAAATGGAAAAACACTAGTTTTTAGAGAATAAGAATTCTATGTTAACTTTATCATAATACTTTGTGATCTGCATTTTGGTAATGCTTCAAGTGCACACAACTTAGGAGAAAGTCATTCAAAATAATTCAATGATTAATTCAGCAGAACCACAAATGGGATTGATGAGCATTGTGATAAAAAGGAAAGTCAATCAGTCAAAAGATTCAACTTGTAGAAAGTTTGATCAACTTGTCAAGAGAACAAGTATATTGCCAAAATTATTTCATTATCAAAATGCAGTAGTGAGTGAGTGAGTGAGTGAGTGAGTGAGTAAGTGAGTGAGTGAGTCAGACTGTTGACCTTCCAAAGCATGATTGAAACAGAAGGGGCAATCAATGAATATTGGGGAAGTGGAAATGTGTTTTGAATCTCAAAAGACAAACACCTCCTTAGTTTCAGAGGGGATCAACTGAAGGACGGAATGAAAGTCTCTATGAACACATTATCAAGAACTTTGAAATGTCAAGAGAGAGAGAGAGAGAGAGAGAGAGAGAGAGAGAGAGAGAGAGAGAGAGAGAGAGAGAGAGAGACCTTTTCAATTTATTATGGGGAAGGGAAACGAATTAAATATCGATGGCAAGAGGAGAAATAAAAACTTGAAGACATGAAATAAGAGAAAGACTTTCATGTCTAATTGAACTTGGATATTAATTATGGGCAGAGTTATACTGCTGTTTTCCTCCACCACCTTTGTGGAGAGAGAGAGAGAGAGAGATGGAGAGAATGACTCTCTGGGACTTTCTCCTCAACAGAGTCTAATAAAATAGAGTCCATGTGTGACCTTTCTATACATTTTAACAAAGGCAACAAGTGTAAAGGCTTGTAAAAGGTTGGAGAGGCCTGTTATTGAAGCAAAGAATTTTTTGAGACAACTGGAAAAATTATGCAAAAATGACCAAGTACTGGAATTACACAACTCAGATTCAGTTGTAAAATGGGAAGAACTGGAAGGAATTGATCAAAG
>NC_089770.1:31861928-31894428 GCF_040412425.1 Macrobrachium rosenbergii | reverse complement strand
TCCACAAAGATAGCCGGATAAGGTTTCACAACAACATTTATCTGCAATATACCCTTTTGCACGACAAGCAAAGAGACGCTTTCTAGGATGAGGAAGGAAAACCGCCTCTTTCTACTGAGCCCTGAAACAATGCGCAAGAAACTCAGTTCGTATCCTTACCGGAGGAGGAGGTTGGCAGCACGAAGATCACGAGCCCCTCCAAGGGCAACAGGCGAGTCCTGGAATGAAAAGGCGCAGAGGCAGTGCCCTCCACAGCACCCAGGAAGGAAGGAAGGGCGTCTGTCCAAGGCACAGGAGAAGCCCCTCAGTAAGCACAGGGGTCGAAGCTGCAACCAAGTCTCTAGGCTGAGAGGAACGCCTGCAACGCCCTCCGTCTTACAGAGGAACTATGTGGAGGGAGGGGTGGGGGGCTCAGACACAGCAAGGCCTTCAAGCTGCGGTCATAAGGTCAGCAAGAACCTTCACGGTGAAGGAGACGAATCTACACACACACACACACACACACACACACACACACACACACACACTCATGTAGCACTTAATCATCAGCGAAGACCAATTCAACACCGGATACAGGCAGACTGTCGACCACTGCCAGTCGTATACCGTACCCTCATAATAGCCTAATCAGTTTCTAAATAGGTGGACTCGAGGGACGGGACGCAATCGTGTCAGGAAATCCTCCCAAACTACCAAATCATTATTTGAAGAGTCAAACCGATTCGGCACAGACTTATTTCTTCAAATCAAAGATTGGGCTTCACCAGTGTCACGTAGAATCTTTACACTATGTCCCATTCTTTTAACACCATCAATGAAAATAGACCCATATGATATAATACCTAGCAAATTTCAGTCACTTGTTTTCTTTTTCCACCTCTTCCTTTGGCGCCTTCGTCGCTAAAACAACAGTAGTAGGCTTCTTATTCTTTTCTAATTAATTCTTGATAGCACAGCAGTTCGCTTTTGTGTGTCCCTTTCTCTTACACCAATTTTCTCTAAGTCTACTTCCACCACCAGGCCTTTTACTGTTCACATAGCTACGTGACTCAATGCTAACGTTTTTACCAAAATCAACACCACTGTTTACACTGTCGTTTTTGTCAAACTCAGATAACCTGTTTTGATAAGACATTCTCTGAAAATGATTTGCATTCCGTGGAGAGAAAGAACTCTCTAGTGACACAAACCTCCTTTGCCGAGTCTCGTCTCTGCCACCTCTTGCCAAGAATCAATTTCCAGTTCCTCCAAATGAATCCTGAACTCCCTCGACGCGAAGCAGACCTCTCTCAAACTCTCCAGTCAAAAGCAGTTCCCTCACTTTTTCGAAACTGTCTCCTTCCCTGGACTTGAACCAAAGTGGTCCACAAGTCCCGAGGCCCGTTCAGCTTTTGAGTAATCCTTTCAGAAGAAATAATAAAGAATTCAGAAACGCCTTCTTCATTATTTACATTATTATTATTATTTCAGTAGATGAAACATATTCACATGGAACAAGCACACCAAAGGGGCCACTGACTTGAAATTCAAGCTTCCAAAGAATGTTGGTTTCAACCTCCCACCGCAGACCCCACACTGCAGCAGTAACTGATCATGATACAAAGGCAATGATTTTTCATGGCCCCGTGGGAGACGCGAACCCGCGACATCTGAGTGGCATGCCACGACACTAGCCACTATACCAGTGGACCAGCAATGGGGAATAAGTTAAAGGGCACTTAATAAGTTGAATGGATCACCACCCTGATTGTTACTGTTGTTAGCGAACAAGTGCAATTTGAACAACTGGACTTCCTGATCTCTCTCTCTCTCTCTCTCTCTCTCTCTCTCTCTCTCTCTCTCTCTCTCTCTCTCTCTCTCTCTCTCCAGACTGCAGTTGAAGAGCTTTCAGTTCCAGCTCTTCATCTTGGACTGTTCCCTTCAAGTATTCAAATTCTGGAGTCTCTCCCTCCCAGTGTTCCCTCACAAAGCTGAAACGAAATTGAAACCAAATTGCAATGAAGTTACAACAAAATTACAAAAATTATAACAAAGTTGCAACAAAATGGTAAAAATATTGCAACAAAGTTGCAAGAAAGTTGCAACAAAATTGCAAGAAAGTCCCAACAAATATGCAAAAAATTGCAAGAAAGTTGCTACAAATCTGCAACAAAATTGCAATGGACCACGAACACAATGTCCAAATATAAGCTGAAAGGGAGAGAAACCCAAAGTCTCGTTTGGCGCTGACTACTCGACTGCGACCAGAGCACAAGGCAGATGGATAGATGTCTCTTGATCTGTCTCAGTCACAATCTGTTTCGAAACAATTTTTCCAAGACGGATTGAAGAGTTTGATGGAATCTCTCCACTTGGCCCTGACTTGCCGGGTGATCAGGAGAGGAAGTAAGGTGACTAATAATTCCCAACTCCTGAATTGTTCGTTTGAAATGTCTACTTGTAAAGTTGGTCCCACGGTCACTCTGAAGAATCATTTTGGGAATCCCAAACCACGTGAAGAAGCCAGCCAATGCCTGGACAGTTTCCTACCCTCTAATACTCCGCATTGAATAAAAACAGGTTTTGATAAATCATCAAGATTGCCATCATCACAACTAGACAATTCACTTGTCTGGGCTTCTCTTAATGCTTCGACATCCCACCAAAACAACAATCGTATATACATAATGAATTTTTGTGATATATTTTTATATTCCTTAATATTGAGCCACAAATGTTTCACATCCAGTTCGCTGTACCTCAGCAACACTTCCCAGCCACCTGCTGTCATGATGGAGGTGGTGGTTCAGTTCTAATCTGAGCACGAAACCTGAATTCGACATCGACTTCTACCTCCCATCTTCTTCTTCATGGTTCGGTGGTCTAATAAGCACTTGTCATTTATGATTCTTCTTTGGTGCAAGTTATTCCCGAGGTGTGCCGAACTGCGTCACTAGTGGCTGAATATTTGTGATATATGTATATATATTTTGTACTGAGGCTTCATACCAGTGATATATATATATATATATATATATATATATATATATATATATATATATATATATATATATATATATATATATATATATATATATATATATATATAGACATATATATATATACAGATATAGAGAGAGAGAGAGAGAGAGAGAGAGAGAGACAGACAGAGAGAGGGAGAGACAGAGAGAGAGAGAGAGAGAGAGAGAGAGAAAGAGAAATACATATCACTGAACGTCCATCTCGACCGTGGCCTGAAGATACCCAGAAAACGAGAAGCAGAATTCTGCAGAAAGAAAGATCCAAAAGTTTTTCCATTACAGACTTGGATTCAAACGCGCTGTTCACACGTCTCCTTTATATTCAATATTTACTAATTGTATAGCAGGCTATCACAGGTAATTGAGAAATGAAGAGAACAAAATGCTGCAGAGAATGAAGCAGCGTTTGTCGATGAGATCATTTCCTCCAACCCTCGCTTCGACAATGGAGTGAAGTAAGAAGAGATCAAGGGAAATACAGAAAGAAATAAGTCAGCAAATTAATAAATAGATAAAAATGTATTAAAATGCAAGGAGAATAGCATTAGGGTACCAATGCATTGCATCTTCGCTTGAACTTCTGAAGAAGAAGTTCCAATTGCACGACATCCTCAATAAGTAACACCGTGATGTTCCCACAGTCACTCGTCCCTGTTTTAAAGAATTGGCGTAACACTTTTTTTTTTTTTTAGTTTTCCTGCCAAAGTGACGCAGTTTTTGATCCTCTGCAACATACCAAAACCTCAACTGTCTGTGTCGTCACATCACAACCCAAATGTCCCCAAGACATGAGCTAATTAGAAGCTATGAAAAATATCCGAATCTCTGAAGGCCACTTTCTCGGAATGAGGACAAACTGGCTGACGCCACTTCCTCAAACGGGGGACGATTTGTACTTTTTGTCATATTCGAGTATTTCCTGCGAAAGTTGACGTCATACAGGCTCAGTGGTCAAACTAATCACAAATGAAAGGAGGAAGCCACCACACAAGAAGCGCTCTGTGATGCTCACTTTGCAAGTCTGCCTCCCCTCGGCTACAAGTGCTGGAATTTTCGAGGTTTGAGATCAGGAGTGTCTAGAAATGCCTGGTGAGGTTCCCTCGGAGGCCTGGTGCCGTTGTCAGGAAGACTCTGTCCTTCAGGACATCCTCAGAAGGATGAGACAGGTCCTCCTTCTGTCCTACTTCTCTCTGAGCCAGGTGAGTGTCACACTCAATTGACGATCAATATTTATTTCTCCTGTCCGTTATAGAAATTAACTTGAAAAAGAGAAACTGTACAATGCTAGAATTATACAAACACACACACAGACACACACACACAGACACACACACACACACACACACACACACACACATATATATATATATATATATATATATATATATATATATATATGTGTGTATATATATACTATATATATAGAATTATACAAAACACACACATATATATATATATATATATATATATATATATATATATATATATATATATATATATATATATATATATATATATACATAGGAGAGGTGGAGCAGACACTCAGACAGTAGACATAATGGAGCTATGGAGAGGCATTCTGTTTTCTATCCATTTATCAAGAAGCCGACGTTTCATACCGCTTGATACATCTTCTGGGCTGAAATAGCGATTAAAATAAACAGTAATTTGCGTATAAAAGATAAGGTATATACACATTACATACTTACTGACACCATATTGGCAGTTAAAAACCGAACAAGGGGAAAAACCAAAAACAGAGGCAAGAAGCACAAAACACCTGCCCACAATGGGAGCTTAAAGCAGACTAGCAAGAAATGCAGAACAGGATGGGGGCGGGGAGAGAGAGGGGGGGGGGGGGGGAGGGAGCACAGACGCAGATGCTGAAAACAAGAGCAAACTATGCAATGAACAGTTGGGTTGATGCTGACTGGTGATTGAGGGTAGGGACAGTCAATTTGATCATTATAGATTGAAGGGTGGTCAGTTCCTCCACACTTCGTGTTCTTCCCACAATACTGAAGTCCCTGGCGTCTATATGTGTTTTGGAAGTCTTGCTGTGGTTTCTGACATTCGACTGATCAGGATTAGATAGTCGACTACCTGTTCTGTAGCTAATCCCCTGGTGAGAGGGGATTCGGATCTTTAGCAGCCTCCTGGTACATCCGATGTATGTGCCCAGATCACATCAGGGACAGGTATATTTGTAGATTACACCGGAGGTAAATAGGGGGCTGGTTCTATCCTTGAAATAGAAGAGGGACCCGACGTTCCTGGGGTTTTATATCAAGCATTTTTTTTCAAGTTTACCATTTTACATGTAATACTTTCTCACTGGGCTCTCGAAATTCTCGTTTCCAGTTACCCGTAGGATTGCACAAGTTGGCAACAAGAGGCAACGAACAGTAAAAATAATAATAATAATAATAATAATAATAATAATAATAATAAAATAATCTTTCTTGTCTTTCCTCCCCGGGTGACAGTAGGGGAGAATAACAACCACCCACCCCTGCAAATCAAGGTGGAATGTTTGGGACTGGGAGGATAGGGGAGACAATGGGTTAATACACACAAAAAGCACACAAAAAATAATAATAATAATAATAATAAAGAAGAAGAAGAAGAAGAAGAATAATAAGAAGAAGAAGAAGAAGAAGAAGAAGAAGAAGAAAGAAAGAAAATATCAGTAATCCTGGAATTTATTCAGTCTGTTAAAATTCAGAAAGACTTGATATGCACACCTGACAAAACAACAGCTCACTTATGATCTACATTCCCTTACAAAACCTGACATTCGGTTATTTATTCATGATTAATGAGATACATTTATCATTGGATGTATACGACTCAAAAACTGTTTGGTTACCGACACAAAATTATTGTTCACGTGAAAAGTCCTGAACTGCAAACTGCTATTGATGCCTGCTGTGATGCAATAGATACATTTCGATGGAGAACGCACGATTCAGCTGACAAATTGCTACGATGCAGGACAAATCAAAGTTTTGTCACAGGAAAATCACCAGCGTACTGCATCACAGACATGAATAGAATGGAACAGAATGTAGAATTTAGGCCAGAGGCCAAGGTCTGGGACCTATGAGGTCATCCAGCGCAGAAACGGAAATTGACGGTAAAAAGATTTGAAAGGTGTCAAAAGCAGTCGCATTAGTAAAAAATTGTTAGGACAGGGTGGAAAGTAAGATGGAAGATAGAGAATATGAACGGAGGTGCAGTAAAAGTAATATAAGGGGCTGCAGCTAAGGGCCGTGGAAGGAACGCTGCAAATAACCTTAAGTAATGCCTACAGCGCACCGCAAGAGGTGCACTGACAGTACCACCCCGCTACGGAGCACAGACATGAAGTATAACTTGATAATCAGGTCCCACTGAACATAAGACAACAGAATCAACGAGGGCGGTTTCAAACTGCCCGTGAAGAAGAAGAAGAAGAAGAAGAAGAAGAAGAAGAAGAAGAGGAGGAGGAGGAGGCTTTCCAGAAACATTTTCCAACCCCTAATGAGGTGTCAGAGGTGCAGATCATCCTTCAGAAATGTCAGTTTGTGAGGACAATTTCCAACAAAATGAGGACTCTCAGCTTAATCGACGCAGCAAGTTAGGCAGGTTCGTTTTTATCAAACTTCACTATTTCAGTGGCTCATCACTTAACGTAATGACACCTGTGGAATTCAATGACATTTCGTTATGGAGGTGAATAATAGAAGGTGAAAAGATGGAATGTCGTCAGTCCCACAGACGGGGCACTCCCCTTACAGCCCAGCCCAGCACCCTTAAAAGCGGCATACATAATATTAACCATGAATCAATTACCATCTTTCCTGAGGGAAAAAACAAAGCTGAATAAATAAAATAAAAAAAACCGGCCGATTCTAAACCACATACCGAAGCATATACTGAAAAAATTTTGACTTTTTTTAAATTAACAAATGCACCTGCAAGCTTTGAAGCGCCTGAGCATGCTATCCGCTTTGTGAAAATCGCACTGTCAACACCTCCAGAGCCTCATATTAGGCTATATCTATACATGTTTCCAAAAAGCTTTCATTGCACGTCAAGACCAAAAGTTGAAGAAATCAATGGCCTCACCGGACACATGAAAACACACCTGAACAACAAACCATCCCAAACCTTCGCTGGTTGCGAACAGATTTGCAATGCAGAAAACTGAGGAGGATTCGACGGAAGAGCTTATACAGCGTATATCTCACTCCTCCTAAGATGCAGCTCGCAGCTCCCATCGCACGTCAAGACAACGTTTAAATAAAACTAAGATGGTGACAACTCGAGAACAAAACGTTTGTCTTATTAGCAATATTACACACACACACACACACACACACACACACACACACACACACACACACATATATATATATATATATATATATATATATATATATATATATATATATATATATATATATATATATATATATATATATACATATATATATACATATACATATATATATATATATATATATATATATATATATATATATATATATATATATATATATATATATATATATATATATATATATATATATATATAGAGATAGAGAGAGAGAGAGAGAGAGAGAGAGAGTTAGTAGTATCAAGGGCGAATCTGAATCTCAAAATAAACTATAGGACAGGCTATGAACTTACATTTTCATACATGAAGCTCACTCTATGCCAAGTCTGCTTAAGCAGCAATTCAGAAAGGTCACTAGGTTTTGAGATATTTTCACAATGATAAGGGAATGTCCATATTTTTCTCCAGTTCCCCAATTATGCACTCAAATGCGTTTTGTCATGTTTTTACAGTATGGTATGAATTCCCCCAAAACTATTTGCTATGCTGCTTAGCAATGCTGCTTGATAATCAAAAGCTTTGCCCCAAACCCCCTACCAATTAATTTTGCTTTTTTTCATAGAAAATACCGAAACGTTTTCCAAAGATAAATAAACATGAGTAAACATGGAAAGAAGTATAGATGGTAAAGATATCCCTGGCAATCCTGTGAATACGTAATGATTAATGATGGCGGTAATGATGGAATGCAAAGTGCTCCCAAATATTCCACAAAAATTAATATTTTGACACAGCTAATCAACACTAATCAACACAGAGTACGATCATAATAATTCTAACAGACTTGTGAATAGACATTCACGAAGATACAGGTGAATATTTGCATAATATTATTCATGAACGGATGGAGAGGCATGAAAAAATGCATAATAAAAAGAATGGTTTTACTCACCTAATCTTGCGAAGTTGCATGAGTCCCTAGACAGGCCGAGGTCGCCAACAAGCATTGAAAGCCACAGGTATTTTTCCATGCTGTGTTTTTCGCTCTTGCTCCAGGTGAGGGACTGACTGACTGATCTGTGGCCATTAAAACTGGCGTCACAACATCCAGGTAGGCCAGAGACACATTTGTTCCAGCCAGCCTCAGCCCCTTATCAACGAGAGCTTTCGTGTGTCACTCACGAAGGCAGGCATTCTTCTTCACAGAAGTTATATGTGTGTGTTCATGGACACACCCTAGAACAGCCACTGTTATTTTCCTGTTGATGTTGGTTCACTTCAGGTCCTTTATTGCTGCTGTCCCCCCACAACTTTGCCTTTGTTTCCTGGGTCTTCTTCATAGTGGGTTTGCATCTATGACAGCAAAGGCAGCCTTGTGGAGTGCTCTCTCCACGCACTGCAGGGAGCAAAGTAGCTCAGTGTCCACTTATTGCTTTTTTCTGCCTCAGATCGCTCACCTCCTCTGCCTCTGGATGAGTTCCCTGCTGCTGCTGTTGCTGTCTGCAAGTTGTGGCCCCTACTGGCCACCTTGGCTCGAAGATGACATGAATTGCCTCATCGCCCACTTTGCCAAAACACTGATGTCAGTCACAGCTTTCCTCTTGACCCCCACAATGCCTTGTTCAGTAACAACACTATCCCCGAGATGACCAGAAGAGGCTCATAATAATCAGTACCACTATGATCTGAACACGAAACATCACCCAAAAGGACTTGACCTTTGCCACAGAAGCCACCAACTCACAGACGGATGTTTCCCTTTTTGCTTTTTTTTATGCTATCTGGGGACGATATCCCACCTCCCCCCACCCCCCCACACACAAAAACAAACACACACATCCACAGAATCTACGTCCACCACACTCAATAGTGGGGTAATACCATTGTTCGATAGTGAATAAGATCCTCCTCGCATTGAGCAAGGAGCACCGACTGACTGACTCTCAGGCAACAAGAACAAAAGTGCTGATTGGGGGGACCGGAACCAAGCCACTCAGCTTCCACTCGAAGTTAGTTGAGTTGCCGCTGATACCTGCGCTCAGGTATATATACACTCACGCGCACTAGAACACACACCTCAAACCTCTCTAAGCACAAAACCTCAGTAAATAAAGTTTATATTCGGGAATATCGACTTAAATAAACATTTCAGACGATAAAACAAAAAGGATGTAGCTTCATCCTTCATCGGTTTGGTTCAGTCGACAACGTAACAATAAAACTTTATGACCTTGAATGTAAATAACAAATATCTCCCCTCTCTCTCTCTCCATTTTATTAACACAGTTATAGTTCAGTCAGTTGAGTTCACTTAGCAACGTTATCTTTACAACAGGAAAACACCAGGTGACAAACGCTGTCATGTTGTGGAAAATCAGAGAATATTTTGAACGAAATTTCGTGCAAGTAGGCTACTCAGGTCTGACGTTTAACAGGGATTATATCTACTGTATATTTGCCTAAAACGAAAGACAAATGGTTACCTTGTCCTTATACTGACCTTAACTTCAGAATCAGTATCATTTTCATTACAGTGGCGAAACTCTGCAAGAAGCACATGCAGTGTCTAATTCAATTTGAAAAAACTGGTGAATTTCCTCACAATTGTAGAAGGCCGAGCAATTGCATGGCATAGGAGATTATACCACCACGCTAATTACATTAGTAACCAGTTATCAACAGAATCATCATCGTTGCATATTACAAAATGACTGACAAATTTAACAATGAAATTCATGTATATTATGATAATTACGTATTGAATAGTTTATTGTTGAATGATCAAATGCATTACAGATAATCTAGTTCATAAAACAGTATTAAAATAGCCAAAATTGAAAATTATAATTAAATTTTATCATTAGATTTTCGTACTGATAAGGCGACCAGTGGCCACTTTCAGTCCTTTTTCCAGAGAGGGGAGTCGATGTATCTTTGCTCAAAATATGGGAGCTGACGCCATCCATTGGATGGACGACAGTATTTTGATACGTGGGGGAGTAAGGGTCTCAGATATTTAATTTTGTTATAATACCCTTTTTCTCGTAAACTAAAGACTCAAATCCATTGGAATAATCAGAGAGCTTTTTGTTAGAATAGCGACCCCTTATCTGTAAAAATGCAAATTAATATAACGTCAGTAAGAAGTTTATAATCTCAAGTGAAGATCAGTTTCACCCACACCAAAAATTCCTTCGCCCAACTTAGCGCCACGTAGGTCCAAGACTGTCAATAAAAACGTAAAAATTAACTTCTTATCGCTGAGAACCACACAACGATTATAAGGTTAATTAAAAGTGTCAGAGAGTAAGTATAATTAGTTGACATTTTTAACATGTTGAATAACACATAAAGTGGGACATTTAGGTGGTTTTTCTTCGTCTGAAACCTGGCAAGTTGGCAATTCTGACTGCAACGTGTCCAAGGAATGTGAACAATACCAACAAAAAAGTTAGAATTTCATATTATCATTGAGTCGTATACAACGATTTTAAGGACAATTGAAAAGTATAAGAGACAAACTTTAGCCATTCATTATTTTTAACTTGTTAAATTACACAGAAAGTGATAAATTGACGGCGGATTCCTTCTTTGAGAATCGAGAAGGTTGGCAATTTCAACTGCAGCCTCTCCAACGAGGGAAAATAATTCGGTTCTTTTAACGTTTTTCGTTGCCCGAATGTTTTGACTTGAAGCAGAGGAAATTAGTATATTCCAGCCTCACTGAGATATGTAATTAAAGAAGCGAATGAATGCATAAATGCGAATATTTTAATAATAAAATAACAGCAGGATATTATAACAATATACAGGAGGTTTATATAACCTAAAGGAATGCCCCACTTTGGGCTGCACTTACGTCAGCCTCTCTTTAGGTGGTCTTTATAACAGCTTGTTATAAAGATATTCGACTGCGGATAATAGGACCAGGTCTGCCGAGGTAAGAGAGAGCAAATTTACCATGAAATTAATATGCCATGAAATTTCATCAAAAAATAAATTATGTAAAATAAATTATGTAACACTGAAATTTATTCGTGGCCTGTTAAATATTATACATGA
This sequence comes from Macrobrachium rosenbergii, assembly GCF_040412425.1. Lineage (NCBI taxonomy): Eukaryota > Metazoa > Arthropoda > Malacostraca > Decapoda > Palaemonidae > Macrobrachium > Macrobrachium rosenbergii. The sequence continues at coordinate 31,883,025 of NC_089770.1, read as the reverse complement.
AATTTATAACAGGGCTTTTACTATAAACCAAATCATAAGATAAATAGTAATTCTGAGTGAGGATTCTCACTGAGGTTTGTCATTTTCACTGACCCACTGCTTAGTAAGCGGATAGGGTGACATGGGTGTTGGTATGTACGCTAACACATCCTTTTGAGCCTCGTACACAACTATCCTTCACTTATATGAATCACGACGACAGCGTGTGAAGTGAAAGTGATCCTTTAGTTTACAGTAAGGAAAATATCTCCTAGACCACACTCGATAATTAATGACCTGTGTTATGTTTTATAAAGAACTGAATTTTTCTTTTATTATCTCTGTGAAATCTATTGTTTAAGTATCGTAGCAGAAACACATTTTCAGGTTCTGAGAACATTCCTCTAAAACAAGCATCCCTCAGTCAGCAAAGAAAGTGAATGTTGTGATATCTTTCCGTTTTTCGTCTTTCGACCAGTGAAATGTATTTTTAGACTCATGATGGATCTTGAGATCTAAGCCTTAGAATAATCACTTGATACCCATCTTGGTTGTACATACGTCATATCTGATACACTCACACAATGAACGTATTACGAAGATATGCAGAAATCTTTGTGTTGCTATATGTTGACTTAGCCCGTTTTTCTTTGCCTTTGTGTGGGCAGTTATTATCTGATGTTGTTTTCTTTTGATAGAATTACATTTACGATAATATCTAATATATATATATATATATATATATATATATATATATATATTATATATATATATATATTGTTATGAACCACTTTTGGTTCAGCAGGTTCTTTAAATACAAAAATATCGGAACTGGAATGACTGGCAGAAATTGAGGCAGACAAAGGAGGAAGGAGCTGAACGAAACAAAATAAATTACCTTAAAGTAATTTATTACAACAAAGTTATATACATTATATACAATGAGTCCAGGTTTGGCATTAAATAAATCACAATTAACAGAGTCAGTCAAAAGCAAAAATAAATGTAGCTGAAACTGAGTTTCTCTACCAAAAGCAGTAACATCAATAACAATGAATAAACATAATGATCGCTTTAACTTAGTCAACAATAAAATACAAATCAACAAACACTTCAGCTACATCACATAACCAAGTAATTACGTTACAAATAAACAACAGGCAGCATACATTACAAATAAACAACAGGCAGCATAAATAATAGGAAAGCACAGCTTGCAACATAATTAACAATAAACAACATAAACAACATACTAAAGCAGCATACACAAATGCACACTAAGGGTAGCACAATACAAAAAAACAGACTATCTCCACAGAGACGTCGAGACAGACCCAGCTGTCAAAGAGGATGAAGATACTCAGACGAACTCCGTGAAATCATCGAAGCAGCCAGTGACTGCAAACAGGAACACATCCAACACACAGATGATCACGGCAGAAACGTCGAGACAGCCAATTTGCTGTCAAACAGGAACCAATTCCTCAGATGACTACGATTTAGTCATCCAGCCATCCTCTGCTACCACATCCAGCAGGTAACATGATACCTGCTGCAAACATAAAGACTCCTTGCTGCTATGCTGCTGAGACCTGACTCGCTGCCATACCAAACCTGACTGCCACTGTCAGAGACAACACGACAGACGTCAACTTTCCTTCAAAGAAAAAAAAGTAAGGAGGCAACAACCCACCAAGGGAACAATCGGCAAACGATTGTCCCAACAGAAGTACTAAACCTCACACCTCCTTACCTAACAGAAAAAAAAATAAAATTTTTTTTTTTTTTTACACTTCACACACTCTCTCTCTCTCTCTCTCTCTCCTCCAGTGCCGTCACAACCCTGCCAGACAAAACAGAACCGATCCTGAAACACGGTCGCCAAATGTTATGAACCACTTTTGGTTCAGCAGGTTCTTTAAATACAAAAATATCGGAACTGGAATGACTGGCAGAAATTGAGGCAGACAAAGGAGGAAGGAGCTGAACGAAACAAAATAAATTACCTTAAAGTAATTTATTACAACAAAGTTATATACATTATATACAATGAGTCCAGGTTTGGCATTAAATAAATCACAATTAACAGAGTCAGTCAAAAGCAAAAATAAATGTAGCTGAAACTGAGTTTCTCTACCAAAAAGCAGTAACATCAATAACAATGAATAAACATAATGATCGCTTTAACTTAGTCAACAATAAAATACAAATCAACAAACACTTCAGCTACATCACATAACCAAGTAATTACGTTACAAATAAACAACAGGCAGCATACATTACAAATAAACAACAGGCAGCATAAATAATAGGAAAGCACAGCTTGCAACATAATTAACAATAAACAACATAAACAACATACTAAAGCAGCATACACAAATGCACACTAAGGGTAGCACAATACAAAAAAACAGACTATCTCCACAGAGACGTCGAGACAGACCCAGCTGTCAAAGAGGATGAAGATACTCAGACGAACTCCGTGAAATCATCGAAGCAGCCAGTGACTGCAAACAGGAACACATCCAACACACAGATGATCACGGCAGAAACGTCGAGACAGCCAATTTGCTGTCAAACAGGAACCAATTCCTCAGATGACTACGATTTAGTCATCCAGCCATCCTCTGCTACACATCCAGCAGGTAACATGATACCTGCTGCAAACATAAAGACTCCTTGCTGCTATGCTGCTGAGACCTGACTCGCTGCCATACCAAACCTGACTGCCACTGTCAGAGACAACACGACAGACGTCAACTTTCCTTCAAAGAAAAAAAAGTAAGGAGGCAACAACCCACCAAGGGAACAATCGGCAAACGATTGTCCCAACAGAAGTACTAAACCTCACAATATATATATATATTAACTAAGTGGAAAGAATTATCTTTTTATTTTCAGTGTTTTATAATTACAAATGACAAAAGCTGAAATCTGGAAACAGTAAAACTCCATATTTGAAATGACCTGTTGGACGATGAATAAGAAGGTTTAGATACAAAAACGTTTGAAAACGAAATCCGACGCAGAACCCAGAGAGAGAGAGAGAGAGAGAGAGAGAGAGAGAGAGAGAGAGAGAGAGAGAAAGAGAGTCGTGAAGACCTTCAGAATAAAGAAAGACAGAAAGAAAGAAAGAAAGAAAGGAAGAAACAGAAGGTCCAAAACAAACATCGATGAATATCTGAGTGGCAGAGAGGAGATGGAGCTTGGGGTTGTTCACATCCACAATTTAGTTACCTTCTGGGCCTCCTTGTGACCCACACGCTTGCTTAACACTCCTAGAGCATGTCGTAACTTTCATCCTCATGCACCTTTAGCCTTGGGGACGTTGCTATCGGCAGGTGCTGTGACCTGTCCCTTGCTTCTGCAGCTCATTAGTGGCCTTTGAACCTTTAATTATCGGAATTTCTATGTAGAGGAGAAGACCCTCGCGATGTAAATAAGAGACGCATCCAAATGCCCGCCCAAATTCCTGCTGGAACTTGAGATTAGCACTGTATGCGTGTATGTATGTATGTATGGGAGGAAAAGTTAACGGGTCAGTAACTTGCATGACAAAACATGAACCTCAGTTAAGAGCGAAAGTATATCAAATGTTAGCATGGGCCATGTCTGAATAAGTGAACGGCTTCTGTATATATACTTCATGGATAGAATAAGTTTCTTTTAGATAAAAATCACCTCAAAAAAACGTAGGAAATTTAAACACTTGCAAAGTTCTGCAAACAGACTTCATCTGATTTCTTATGCATAACAGTCTCCCCAGCAGTAATGGTTATAAAACCATAAAATCTATCGATGCTTTATGTTTTAATCTAAACTAAGACAGGTTTTGTATCCTTTCACACAATGGCCACCGGAAAACTTTTTTATTTTCCAAGAACACAAAAGGAGGTCTTCCAGATTCCACGCAGAGCTCACTCATTCCAGAGAGACTCTGAATCTCCTGGAATGTGGGTTGCGAATATCCTTCCAGACCTTGATCGGAACGAGGCTAAAATGAAATCTAGTAATGAAGGGAACAGGAATAATGAGTTCCAACATCACAGAAAGTTCACGAACTTGAGGTGATCTCAGGATAAATACAACACTGTTCGTGCAGTACGACTGAATATCTTAAAGATCCAAACATCTGCAGATACACGTAGACAAAAATGAACAATTCGCTTCCATTCGACTGACTGGCGCAAATAAACCTTCACCGAGTTCATCACAGCAGGGAAGTTACATGACGAGTCGTTCAATAGTAACAAGAGTTGCTCAGACCAAAAAGAGCGTCAGCTTGACTGACTGACTACAGGTACGGGAGGAAAATCCACAAGTGGTCAGTCTCCAGACGCACGTCATATTTCTGTGGAAATTCTATTCCTATTCGTCTTGCATTTTAATACATTTCCGTCCATTCGTTAGTTTATTGATTTTTTTTTCTTTTTCAATGAGTAGGATCTCCTCTTTCTGTATTTCCCTTTACTTCCTCTTACTCCTTCTTGATGAGCACCTTAATATTCTTTGGAAGCTTCAGAATTTCAAGTCAACGGCCCCTTTTGTATGCTTGTTCCATATAAATAGGTTTCACCTTCTGAGTAATAATAATAATAATAATAATAATAATAATAATAATAATAATAATAATAATAATAATAATAATAACAGGATAACAAAGAATGAAGATAAATTCAGCGAGAAGTAGAGGATTAGGAACCTAAAATTCCCCAAAGTCCCGGACCTTGATCATTAATATTTAAAATCTACTGGTCACCTTTTACAAGACACTTATGTAATAGCAACAATCGAAACACCTTCTTTATTGACTCAGAGAATTTCTTCACACATTAATGATTATACTCGGGAATATTTATTTAGTTAAATAAACATCTCTAACAATGAGATCCGTTCGATATAATTTCATGCTTTATAGGTTTGACTTTGTATTATTATTATTATTATTATTATTATTATTATTATTATTATTATTATTATTATTATTATGTCGGTAGATGAAACCTATTCACATGGAACAAGAGGCCCACCAAGGAGCCATAGACTTGAAATTCAACCTTCCCCACCGCAGACCCACACTGCAGCAGGAACTGATCAAGATACAGAGCCAGTGATTTTTTCATCGACCTGGTGGAGGCGCGAACCCTCGCCATCTGAGCGGCATGTCACGACACTAGCGACCAGTTAAAATATAATCATAAAAGCTCATTCCTTCTCTCTCTCTCTCTCTCTCTCTCTCTCTCTCTCTCTCTCTCTCTCTCTCTCTGTTTAGATTCTGTGTCTTGGGAAAATACCAGATGGCAACTATTGTCTTATCAAGGAATATCAGATAGTATTTTGGATGTAATTTTGTTCAAATACTTAGATCTGACTTGTAATAACAGGGGTTGTATTTATATTTGCCTAAACCAAAAACAAAAGACAGCTGTCTTTCCCTTCTAGAAGATTAATTGAGAATGAGAATCCGCGTCATTTTCATTTTCATGGCGTTTGCAAAGGCGCTTAGGAAGCAAATTCAATGTTTAAATAGGTTTGCGATAATTGACGAATTTCTTGATAGTTGCAGAGGACCGAGCAAATGCATGGCATACTAGACTATAACACTACGTTCATTATAGGAGTAACCAATTATCAGCAAATTCATCATCGTTGTATATCATAAAATGGCTGATAAATTTAACAATTAAATTCAGGTATATCATGTCAATCACGTATTCAGTAATTTATTGTTGAATGATCAAATACATTGCAGATAACAATTGTTATCTCTAGTTCACAAAACAGTACCAATCTACGAAAAAATAAAAAATTGTAAATTAATTTTATCACTAGATTATCGTATTAATTAGGGTGACTACCTGGCCACTTCCAGTTCTTTTTCCAGAGAGGGAATTCGATCTATTTTTGCTCAAAACAGAGGAGCTGGCGCCATCTATTGGATGGACGACAGCATTTCCATACGAGGGGGGAGTAAGGGTCTCAGATAATTGTTATAATCCCTTTTTTCTCGTAAACTACAAACGCAAGCCCATTAGAATAACTAGAATAGCTTTTAATTAGAATAACGTTCACTTACAAGTCAGTATTTTAACTTAATATAATGTTAATTAGGAGTTTATAATCTCAAGAGTTGATCTGTTTCACCAACATCAAAAATTCCTTCTCCTAACTTAGAACCACGTAGACCCTGGAGTCACCTGGACTGCCAACGAAAAAGTAGGCATTCATGTGTTGTCACCGCGAAGTATAAAACGATACTGTTGGCGCATCAAAGTATAAGAGACTAACTTTTATCATATATTATTTTTAGCTTGTTAATTTATAAATAAAGTGGTACATTTAGGTGGCTTTTCTTCGTCTAAAACCTGGCAAGTTGGCAATTCTGACAGCACAGTGTCTGAGGAGTGTAAACATCAAACAGTCTTTTAACGTATTTTGCCGGCCGTATATTCACGTAAAAGATCTGCCTAGGAAATAAAATGGTTAATTCATTTTTAATTTACACCTTTTTTCTAATAATAAAAAAACATATTTACGCGAGAAAACGTATATTATATGCTCCGAGAAGAATGCTGTATTTTATAGTAGAGAATCATTTCAGAATTGTCTGGGTTGCGACAGCGTCTAACACAAATTGACGTGTATCGCCATGGTTAGAAGAACCACTCCTTCCTTCATGCGCGCAATGTGTCTCCTCCTCCTCCTCCTCCTCCTCCTCCTCCTCCTCCTCCTCCTCAACCTTCATTAACATTCATTATCTATAATAAATGTCAGTGACATTTCATATTCCCTTCGAAGACGTAGACCTGTATGGGAAATGCGTATTATAATGGTACATATACAGCCTCTCTCTCTCTCTCTCTCTCTCTCTCTCTCTCTCTCTCTCTCTCTCTCTCTCTCTCTCTCTCTCTCTCTCTCAGGAAGAAATGGGCTTTAAATGACCTCGAAGCGATAGTTCTTCTGTTGACGAAGGGTTTAGCCATAATACTGGAACATCTGGTGAGAGAGAGAGAGAGAGAGAGAGAGAGAGAGAGAGAGAGAGAGAGAGATGGTGTGTGTATAAAATACAAATATCTAATTATGTGCAGAAATTGTAAAAGTGTGTATGTAACATCATATATAGACAAATTGCACGTTGCGAGTGTACAGAAGACATTCGACAACACAGCAGAAGAGCCCCTGTCAAGGAGAGCGAAAGGGCCGGGAGACCAGAAGCCTCCCTGGCAGAGTCTTGTTATCTGCGCCTTCTGCCGCACCTCCTCTCTTCAACTGGGTGCGCTTTCGTTAGGCCTGCCGGAAGAAGGCAAGGATTTGTTCTTTGCCCTCCAATGAAACAGAGATGGACACAGACAGACAGATCTGAAAACCCCTCCCACGATCATACTGACACGCCAGGACAATTCATGGAGAGCCGTTGGTGCAATGCATGACAACGCCCCTGATCAGAAGACTCTGCCTCGAGCAGTCTGATAAAAGCAGAGACTGATAAGGGAAAAGGCTCCTGTTGCCCCCAGAGTTTGGGACACGATGGAAAGCTTGCTTTCTCTTGTTGACCTCGTCCTGGGAGCCCAAGAAATAAAGGGCCAAGGTCATGGGTCACCAGAGGACATCCACTTCAGTCCTAGATGCGGAAAGAGAGAGTGTGTGCAATGACGGCATACAAAAAGACAGACAGACAGACACACACACACACACACACACACAGAAGGAACACTAAAGGCTCTTATCTAAAGAGGAGTTTCATTGCTTGGCTGATGTGCAACAGAGGTCGTCAGATCAGATGATCTGCGTTCCCGAGTGATAAGGAGATAAGGCCTGGACAGATAAGGTACAAGGAAAGCCTTGCGAGCGAGCAGAGACCAAGCTGCGTGCTCTCATTAGTGCTCGGTTTCCCTGTGGGTGAGACGGCGGTCGTCTTCTTCATTTGTGAGTGAAATTACCGGAGGAGGATTGCATCACCTCCACCTGCAGGAATCTTCCTTCCTTCCTTCCTTCCTTTGGATTCTCATGCCACAGTCAGAGTCACCGATCAGAAAGGAAAGAGATTCTTCACCATCTTCTCATCAGCCTTTTCACAAACGGTCCTTATAACGAGCTGATAAGGACACAAGTCTGGTTAGAGGAGGCCCCACTGGGTGAGGAAATACCTTCATGTTAAGTGTTTCTCATACTCACACACGCACACACACGCACACACAGAACTCCTTATTAGCTTTTAGAAGCAAATATTCACCTCCTTCTTTTGGATTTGAACGGTCTGTTGGGAAAGAGTATGCAAGAAATTCTTTTTTCATTGAGAGGCGAAAAGAAGAAGAGTCGGTGACAGGAACATGGCAGAGGTGGAAACTTTTCTTCCATCTCCTTCCCTGCAAGGTTCTCCTTAATTCTTCCTCCTCCGAAGTCATCAGTCTCTCCGTGACGACAGTGTGAGGTAGAACTAAAAGAGGCTGATTTGCTTGCCTGAAGGAAGTGTCGTCTTTGTTTTCCGTGCTTTGAATAAACCCTTAGTAATGAACTGAGTCCTAGAGCCTTGTTTCTGAAAAAGAATTTGTTGCAGTATTAATTGTACAAGAAAAAGTAAGTCTGGAATAACACCAGTTTTCCCATGAGTTGCATTATTTCAAAATGGATGAAACTGGGAATTTGAGCGGTTGGTTTTCTGAACACTGAATCTGAAATGACTAAACACTGAATGAATCTCGACCACATCTAAAAAAATGGTAAGAGATCTTCACTCTCAACTTAAACTCTGAAGTTTAGAGACTGAGGCGAGGAACTGAGATTGAATATCAATATTGAATATCAATGATACAATAGCATATCAAATTCAATATCAATATTGAATATCAATATATTGAATATCAATATATTCAATATCAAGAGAATATCAAGATCAATATCAATATCAAGACAGCACAGAAAGTTCTCTAACACTGATAATAAAGGGTGGACCGTTAGTTTAAAAAAACTATTTAGATATAAACGAAATAGAGAGAGAGAGAGAGAGAGAGGGAGAGTTTAAAAAAGAGAGAGAGAGAAAGAGAGAGAGAGAGATATGAGGTTATTTTACGGAAAATAATTGTGCTATATGACCGAAATAGAGAGAGAGAGAGATAACATTATTTCGTAAGAAAACACCTATCTAGTAAATAAATGAGAGAGAGAGAGAGAGAGAGAGAGAGAGAGAACGTTATTTCTTAAGAAAAATTACCTAACCAGTAAATAAATGAGAGAGAGAGAGAGAGAGAGAGAGAGAGAGAGAGAGAGAGAGAGAGAGAGAGAGAGAGAACATCAATTTTATAAAAAAAAACAAATGTCTTCTTAATATATAAACTTCTTTCACGAGCTGATAAGGACACAAGTATGATAAGAGGAGGTGTCACTAGTTCAGGAAATAAATTCAAGATAAGAGGTTCTCATGCATACACACACACACACACACACATACACACTCACAGAACTCCTTATCAGCTTTTAGAAGCAAATATTCACCTCCTTGTTTCCGACTCGAAGTGTCTGGAGAGAAAAAGTATACAAGAAATTCTTTTTGATTCAGAGACAAGAAGAAGAAGAAGAAGAAGAAGAAGAAGAAGAAGAAGAAGAAGAAGAGTTGGGAACAGAAACTGCTCATATTTGTCAACTGCTGTAGAAAACAGGGACAGTTTTCTTCCATCTCCTCCTTTCCTTTGAAGTTTGGAAAATGATGCAAAGACTGAATGTCAGTATACAATATGACACACCACATCAAAGTTCCCTAACACTCGTAATTTGGGTGGACCCATTAGAAAAAAAATAGAATGGAGAGAGAGAGAGAGAGAGAGAGAGAGAGAGAGAATACTTGGTTTCTAGAGATAAATTATCTTCTAACTAAGGAAACACGAGAGAGAGAGAGAGAGAGAGAGAGAGAGAGAGAGAGAGAGAGAGAGAGAGAGAGAGAGAGAGAGAGAATACTTGGTTTCTAGAGATAAATTATCTTTTAACTAAGGAAACACGAGAGAGAGAGAGAGAGAGAGAGAGAGAGAGAGAGAGAGAGAGAGAGAGAGAGAGAGAGACAGACAGACAGAGAGAGAGATTTCTAAAAAGAATTGCCAATTTAGTATGTAAACGAAAGACAAAGATGGAAAATTTTTCAGATATCACGATATCTCTCTCTCTCTCTCTCTCTCTCTCTCTCTCGCACGCGCGCGCTGTTTCGTTTATATACAGTTAGACCACTTTTTTTTTTTTTTTACAAAACATGTCATATCTCTCTCTCTCTCTCTCTCTTTTGTTTATATACCAAAAGTAAAATTTTTGTATAAATCACGTCATCTCTCTCTCTCTCTCGTTTATACAGCAAAAGACAATATTGGTTCAACCTTATCAACACAATGAGATTTGTTTAGTAAGAAGACACCTTCACCTACCTCTGCCTGGCCGAGTGATAACTGAGTGAAAGACAATAAAAAACATTTCCTGGATCTTTTAGTCTCACGACACTATGACCGCTCAAACACTTATGTTTACAGGAAGAAAACTTTTGCAGGACTGGGTTCAAATTTTTATAGTCACAGCTTTTATGGTTTTGAATTTAACTCTTTATCTACATTATTTTATCGAGCCTTCTCACTGACGTCGAGTTGGGAGTTAATTCACAAAGAAATCCGTTTCTTTTGCATAAACATTTTACAAGTGATTATTGTCCTACCATCATTTTCACAGATATGTTTTCAAACTTCTTAATAAGGTTTTTATTCCAAAAGTCTCCTTACCTACTGTGCCTAAGCTTCCATTTTACGAAAAAGCATCTTTAATCCCTGAAAAAATGTTTATGATGTACTAAGAAAACATATATTTAATTACATACCTGGAATTAAATTGAACACCATCCCAACAGATCCCCTTACTCGGGGTAGTTTGTTTACATTCAGGGATAAACTTGACCCTTTGATGACCTCATGTGTTGTGTACAAGTTCAGTTGCCCTAGATGTAATCTGGGGACCTACGTGGGATCCACGCAGAGGTTATTACTAAGGGTCAGAACTGATTGCCACAAAGGCTTTAGCTATCGTACTGGCAGCAAACTTACTAACACGCCAAAAAATGCAAGCATTCAAAGATTTTTTAAATACTGGGACGGGCACCGAATGAACTACTGACAATCCTGGAATCTTTGTTAGTTCAACATCTTGCTCCTCAATTGAACTCTTGGCAGTCTTCCTTCCTCGACAAGTCTTGACCTTCCGTGAGGAGCTGTTGCCTTTGGTCGTTTCTGGTCTGTTCCTTTTGACTCCTCGACCTTCCTTCCTTCTTTCTTTCTCTCTTGATGGTTGGTTCTGCTATAGCTGGCTTTCATTTTGTTATTTATAATGTATTGCGTCATTGTTGCTTTTGACAAATTCATAGCTAATAAAAATTACAGCCGAGAAGAGATATGTTTAAAAGGCATCTTACTAAATGCAATAGCTGACCTTCATAAGAAATACCCTGTCCCCCGTAGAGTTATGAAAGCCATCCGCTCGCTACAAAAATGAAATGTTGTAATAAGTAGATCTGATAAAGACGGCAAAATCGTGATTATGGACAAAGACTTTTACCTCGACAAAATCAACCAACTCCTAAGTGACACAAACACTTATGACAAATCAACGAAAAATCATTTCTAAAACGTTCCCAAAGAATTTTTTAGGAAAGTAAGATTAACTGGCAAAGACAAAAAGAGCATTGAACTACTGGAGAAATTTAAAGTCATAAACCCAAAACTACCTTACTTTTACGGCCTTCCCAAAACTCAGAGAGATAATGTTCCATTCAGACCTATCATCTCATGTGCCGGAGCTTTCAATCATAAAATTCCTAAGTGGTTAGCCGGCCTCCTTTCCCCTTTCTTAGGCACAGTTTCTCCCAGTCACATTAAACATTCTGAAGAGTTCTGTCACAAATTCAAAGAAGCACAAATACAACTTCGCTACATAAATCTTCTAAGTTTTGATGTAGATTCCTTATTCACAAAAGTACCAGTACAGGACGTTCTGCAGTTTTTGAGGGAAAATTAGCCCCCTACTCAGATCATATCCCACTAGCCCTAGATAAAATAATAAAGTTGGTTGAATTATGTGTATCAAACAACATCTTTTCATTCGGGGAGTCATTCTATAAACAAAAATTCGGGTGCAGCATGGGCAGCCCTTTAAGTCCTGTTTTAGCCAATCTATACATGGAATATTTTGAAACTGTAAAAATAAATGCAATAAAACCTAAAGACATGCTCTGGATGAGTATGCAGATGATATCCTAACATTTTGGGATAATAAGTGGGGCAATTTCAATGAATTTCTTTCAAAATTAAATGCATTAGTGCCTAGCATCAAATTTAAAGTTGAATGGGAAACAGACAACAAAATTCCTTTTCTTGACGTTTTAATAATTAGAGGAATAGGTCTTTCTTCTCTAGATCGAGAACGGCATATATGCTGTATATCAGCTCCACAATAATATTCAGTAGGTCTTGTTGATTTTATAAAAAGTTACAAAAAGTTTTCTGACCTGTCTGGGTTCATCTTCAGTCGAACTAAAAATTATTGACATAATAACATATTTACTTATTATGTCAATAATTTTAGTTCGACTGAAGATGAACCCAGGACAGGGTTCGAAAGCTTTTGCAACTTTTTTGTTTTTTATAAAATCAACAAGAATACCATTGAATATTATTGTGGACCTGATATACAGAATTAGAGGAATGACAGAATACAAATTTATCATATACAGAAAACCAACTTTTCTCTGTCATATATCCATTTTTAATGCTATCATGACATTTCTATCAAGGTTGGCATAGCCAGCAATTTATTCTCAAGAGTCCCATGGATTTGCTCCCTGGATCTCCTGAAAAAGGAAATTGAGCTAATCCGTAAGCAGCTGCCATTTTTAAAGTACCCTGACCATTTAATTGAGAAAGCGATCCACAAAGCAAACACTATTTTCTACTCCCCCCCCCCCCACCTTAACAAGACCAGAGAGACGCCCAGCAATAAAATAAAAATCCCACACCTGGACAGGATTAAGATGTTGACACAGATACTTGGAAACTCTAAACTTTTTGCTTTTACCTACCCAAATACCTTAGCCAAATCCCTGGTTAACGTCCAACAAAAGCCAGTCCCCAAAGACACAGGAGTTTACGAAATCCCTTGCCTCGACTGTGACCAATCTTATATCGGCTTCACAGGCAAATCACTCCCCCAAAGATTAATACAGCATAAACGTTCAGTTAGGTACAGACAACAGAGCTCAGCTATTTTTAGCCACATAAATAACCATAATCACAGAACAACCTGGAATATGTCTTGTATAATTTTTATAGCAGTAATTGTCGGTTCAAAAGCCAGATGGTGGAATCAGCCTTGATTAAACAAAGAAAAACAATGAATCTTTCAAGAAGTGCCTGGGATTCAGATGTTATAGATTAAATCTTCCTCCAACCAGCGATTAAGAAGATTAAAGAGAAATTGTCAAATGGAGTGACTTAACGGCTGACATATGGACCTTCTGGTATGAATACAGCTTTCCTGTAACTTTTTCTCATTCACTATTTGCCTGAGGAGAGAGAGAGTTTGGTTCTGAAATATAGCCTTATTTTCCACATTTTGGCATTTCTATGGGCTCCCTTATTTTGATATATATATATATATATATATATATATATATATATATATATATATATATATATATATATGTATGTATGTATGTATGTATGTATGTATGTATGTATGTATGTATGTATGTATGTATGTATGTATGTATATATATACATATATATATACACATATCTATATCTGTAACTATATCTATATCTTTCTATATATATCTATATATATATATTTTTATCTGTTTTTAAGAACAGAATCAATCATCTTATTTCTCTAAGATGTCTGTGGTAGCATGGCTCATCCCTGGGTCAGCAAATCTCTTCTCCTTTGCCGTCTTCTCTCACTAAACCTATCTTTACACAGAGGCCTACTGAAATTAAACACTGACATACAAAACTAGACTTTATTGACAAATTTAACGAAAGTAACTCAGCAAAAGCTACGGTCATGAAATGGAGTGATTCACACCCCCTATCGATGGAAAACACAACTAGAGGAAATACTGTTTCACAAGCAATAGTAGCGAATAACCCCTGATCATCAAACAAAGTAATAAGTTCATTCTAGACCACAATATATGTCATATGTTATGTAAGAGTAAAAACACCAATTCCCAAATATTCGTCCTCTCAGGACGAAACTCGAATTCCTGTTGAAAAAAACATATCATATTTTAAAACCTGAAATGGTGTTAACTATCATGAATACCCAAAACAGAAAAATGCACAATGGGAAAATTCATTATGTAGACATCGATCAGTTTCACTGCTTCTCAACCGGGGTTTTCCCTCTAAAGTCTGGAAAAGATATCAATATCACTGGGCAATCTTACTTTTTCTATGGCCCAGATAATGTCTCTTCATAGTGACGATATCTTTAAACACTACACCAGGTTAACAGCACATATCTGCCATCCATGATCGAGGCAGTCTCCCCTGTGAGAGTCACTGTTCCTCTCATGAATATCCCACGGGAGATTGCACACACACACACCCACATACCCCACTGGAACTTGGGCACTTCTGGCGGATTGATTCAATGATCAGAAGATCACACTGCCTCCCATGCTCTTGGATCGTGATCAAATAGCTCTCTGTATCCAACTGAGCAAATTTCCAGTGTCAGCACAATTCCACCTGCGCCACTGCCAGGCCAGAACTTAGTTCTTCTTAAGTCATCAAGGACGTAATAACACACACAAACATATATATATATATATATATATATATATATATATAATATATATATATATAGATATATATATATATATATATATATATTATATATATATATATATATAATATATATATATATATATATATATATATATATATATATATATATATATATATATATATATATATATATATATATATATATATATATATATATATATATATATATATATATATATATATATATAATATATATATATATATATATATATATATATATATATATATATATATATATATATATATATATATATATATATATATATATATATATATATATATATATATATATATATATATATATATATATATATATATATATATATTATTACATTTCTGATGACTTTAGAAGAACTATGTTCTGGCCTGGCAGTGGCGCAGGTGGAATTGTGCTGACACTGGAAATTTGCTCAGTTGGATACAGAGAGCTATTTGATCACGATCCAAGAGCATGGGAGGCAGTGTGATCTTCTGATCATTGAATCAATCCGCCAGAAGTGCCCAAGTTCCAGTGGGGTATGTGGGTGTGTGTGTGTGCAATCTCCCATGGGATATTCATGAGAGGAACAGTGACTCTCACTGGGGAGACTGCCTCCATCGTGGATGGCAGATATGTGCTGTTAACCTGGTGTAGTGTTTAAAGATATCGCCACTATGAAGAGACATTATCTGGGCCATAGAAAAAGTAAGATTGCCCAGTGATATTGATATCTTTTCCAGACTTTAGAGGGAAAACCCCGGTTGAGAAGCAGTGAAACTGATCAATGTCTACATAATGAATTTTCCCATTGTGCATTTTTCTGTTTTGGATATTCATGATAGTTAACACCATTTCAGGTTTTAAAATATGATATGTTTTTTCAACAGGAATTGAGTTTCGTCCTGAGAGGACGAATATTTCATTTTTGGTGTTTTTACTCTTACATAATATATGACATATATTGTGGTCTAGAATGAACTTATTGCTTTGTTTGGTGATCAAGGGTTATTCACTAGTATCGCTTGTGAAACAGAATTTCCTCTAGTTGTGTTTTCCATCGATAGGGGTGTGAATCACTCCATTTCATGACCGTAGCTTTTGCTGAGTTACTTTCGTTAAATTTGTCAATAAAGTCTAGTTTTGTATGTCAGCGTTTAATTTCAGTAGGCCTCTGTGTAAAGATAGGTTTAGTGATAGAAGACGACAAAGGAGAAGCGATTTGCTGACCCAGGGATGAGCTGCGCTACCACAGACATCTTATAGAAGTAAGATGATTGATTCTGTTCTTAAAAACAGATAAAGCAATAAAAGATGGTCCTGTTTGACCTGGGGAACAGTCCCATTAACATATATATATATATATATATATATATATATATATATATATATATATATATATATATATATATATATATATATATATATATATATATATATATATATATATATATATATATATATATATATATATATATATATATATATTAATATGAGATTATTTGTTTTGATTTGATGTCTATAATTCTCAGATGCTGTTTTTTTCTTTCTTACAGATGACATGTGCATTATGTATTCAGATGTGATTTCTTATGTTTTGAGGTGACTTTGTAATGTATAATCATCCATGTTATAACACACAGTGTTCATGGTAGTTAAAGTTTAAATGCTGTAGAGAGAGAGAGATATTTTAAAACATTATCAGATAACCCCATTTCCTGTGTACCCATCTGTTTTTGACCAAAGGGAGGTCATATTGAAAGGGCCACTTCGCTTATCTTGACGAGATGACAGGTCTCAGCGCTCGCAAGTCTAAATGTTTGTTACATGTTTGTTCTGTGTGCCTATTCTGAAATTATTATCTTTCTCTATGCCTTATTATGTTTTCCATAATCTGAGAAGAAGAAATGAGGAAGTGAGAGAGATGAAGTTGACATGTTGACAGCCGACCCAAATTGGTCGCAAAATACTTTTTCTATTTACCCAGGTGTTTTGAGTGGGCGGATGCTGTCAATCTTGAGATAAGGCGCTTTAAGCTCCAGTTCTGTATGTATACCGTACATGTATACCTGTATGTATAATGTATGTATACTTTATATATCATGTATACTGAGAGGTGGAAGGAGATATCCATTATTCAAAGACTGAAGGGACTAGTTAGCAACCTTTAGGACACACATATATATACAAAGGGAAATCAAAGAGAGCCAGGAGTTGCCTTGAGGAATTCAAAGACAGCAGTTCTCTCTCTCTCTCTCTCTCTCTCTCTCTCTCTGGTTCAGTATTGTGTCTAAAGGGCATATAAAGTGTTGGTTATCCTCCTTCCACAAAAACATAAGTTTTGTCAAATTCACCCACAAAGTGTATACATCTTGTAAGAATGATCTAAGGTATTTATATTGTGCAAGCATTGTGATAATGTGTTTTACAATTTTCTGTTGAAGAAGGTAAGATTCTTACTTGGTATATATTGTACTGTTATTGTGATAGAGAATTATTATTTTGATAAGAGGCGGATAATATCTCTTATAGTGAGTTCCAATGTGTCTTGCTGCTAACTATATTTTACTAATTGCAAATAATTGTGACTTGGCAGTGTTGTCTTTGAGGAAGTTTTAGAAAGACGTGAGTTTAGCCTTTTTTTTTTTTAAAGTGAAGGTAATCTTTTGAAAAATTTATATAATCTTTAATCATATTTTGTCTTAGTGAAATTGCTGTTGATATATTTCCATTTTTGCATATTTCATTCTTATATGTCTGTGTTATCATATTACTCTAATTTTATAATTACACAGTGTTTTCCAAAGTTTGTGTTGGTGATTACTTAACATTTTGTTGGTGTTGATCTACATACTTATTACTGAGATTTCAGTGAATACCTGTGTTGGGTTTAGTTAAGTAGGTATATATCTAAAGTTTGAGTGAGAGTTAGTGATTTAAATCTTAATTAATTAAATTGCTTTCTTGATTAAAAAATACTTAATTCTTACACTGTTGTCAGATAACTTTTGAACTTAGAAATAAATTTGTCTGATTAAAGTTTTAAAAGCACAGTGTTTCATTTTGACCACCAGTGATTAGAGAAATTAATGTATGTGATCAAGGTAAGTGGTATCTCTGTCTAGTTCACCTGAGAATTATCAAAGTGAAATAGAACCAGGGAAACCGTTATAGTGTTTAATGAAGTGATGCCCATTTTCCACTAGTCTGTTTATAGCTTATTAATTGTTACCTCACCCATAACTTGATAAAGTTAGATTGATTTTTTCAAGTGTTAAGCAAGTTTTAAGGGATCACTGTACCTTTAGAGTATTCATTCTTGATATTTTTGTTATGTTTCAAGTGTCTGGGTGAAGTGAGGTAACTTTTTTGGTCTTATTATTTGTGTAATAACCAGGTACTTGATCATTTCATGACAATACATATATATATATATATATATATATATATATATATATATATATATATATATATATACACACACATATATTGTCACAGTGTGTACCAAGTACCTTGTTATTACACAACTAAACTCAAAATTCAAAAATTTACCTCACTTTAGCCAGATACCTGAACTCTCATAACAATAGGAATTACCACTGAGTACTCTAAAAGTAACAGTGACCCCTTAAAAAGCAAATTAATCACATGAATAATCAAACTAATTTTATCAGGATTAGTGTGAGGTATCTGCTGTTAAACAAGAAATAAAAGAATAAAAGGGCACCACTCCATCACAACTTCAACTGTTTCCCTGGTCTTATTTCACTTCAGCAAAACTAAAAGAACAAAACATGTTTATCACTTTGCCTTATGCACACACAATTAATCTTATTCACTGGTGGTCAATACATGGAACATTTTTTTTAAGTATTAAATATAAAAATTTATCTTTATATTCAAAATTTAAATTTAGAATTCACAATCTGAAAAATTTATTATTACTTGAAGATAACAAAAAACTCAATTAATTCTTGAATAAAATTATGAAAGAAAACTAGCTCACAAAAACTTTATCAGGAATTTAATTAATCAAGCAAAATTTAAACTATCAAGAATTACTCAAGATTTGAAATGAAAATTAAATCAAGTATGAAATGTTAAATTACCAAGAAATATTTAAAACGATACGTAAATAAATGCTACATCACAAACATAAAAACAATGTGAAAATATGAAGAGTGCAATCACAAGAACGCACAATTCCACAAAAGATTCATCAATAATAATTTCACTAAGGCAAAATTTCCCTAACTTATTTATTCGTAAAATTCACGTTACCTTACAGAAGTTAGTGGAGATCTTTGCAAAATCACTTGCTGCAGCCACTTTTCCACAAAACACGCTTTTAACAAGGTGCCGTTACACATTTCCTACCCTCAGATCTCAAAAAAAAAGCTAAGACTAACACCAGTGACCACAATATTCTGTGTTAATTAATAAATTTTCTCTTATGAAGAGAGAGAGAGAGAGAGAGAGAGAGAGAGAGAGAGAGAGAGAGAGAGAGAGAGAGAGTGAACTAGGCAGGTCGGTCTCAAGATTAAGAATGAAACAGATTTCAGAATTCCAGTATCACATGAAACAATTACATGACGTCATTAAGACATTTTGGTTACAAGATACCAAAAGAGAAATTTCTAGATGGAAGTGACATCACTCCCAGCAAAAACGTTTTGAATGCAATCTTACAAAACATGACATAACTGATCAGGACATGTATTTTTTCTCTCAAAGTGGTGTATGTGACTCGAACAAATCTTTT
Organism: Macrobrachium rosenbergii; assembly: GCF_040412425.1. Taxonomy (NCBI): domain Eukaryota; kingdom Metazoa; phylum Arthropoda; class Malacostraca; order Decapoda; family Palaemonidae; genus Macrobrachium; species Macrobrachium rosenbergii. Next base: position 31,863,440 of record NC_089770.1, on the reverse strand, counting down.
ACAGAAACCTCTACACGATCAAAACATGCGGCAATCGGCTAATTATGACTGGCGTGTTTTATAAACAAGACGAAAAACTGAGTTGATTTCCAGAACTGATCTGCAATTGTTATTCCAACTTGTCATCGCGTAACTCAAAACAAAGCGCTCTCTCTTATCTCAACTGATGACAACTGAAGTGAAACAAGTCTTTGCTGAACACACACACGTGTTGCTCATACTACGTTACTATTAAAATTGCATTAGTAATTCTAAAGCACGCTATTAAGTTATTTAAATCATTAGTTCTTTTGAGATCTGATGCCAATCTAAATATGACACTTCAATAATCACTATCTTTATTCATAACACATGATAAATAAAAGAGTAAATATATCAAAATATCGCATGATATAAATATTACAAGGCAACATCATGAAAATTATATATATATATATATATATATATATATATATATATATATATATATATATATATATATATATACACGTATATATATATATATATATATATATATATATATATATATATATATATATATATATATATATATGTATATATATACAAATACATATAGTTATATATATGTATATTGTCACGAAGTGATCAAGTACCAAAATAATAAGACCAAAAAGTTACCTCACTTCAGCCAGACACTTGAAACTTCATAACAAAAATATTAAGACTGAATGCTCTAAAGGTACAGTGATCCCATAAAACTTGCTTATCACTTGGAAAAATCAATTTAACTTTATCAAGTTTAAGGGTGAGGTAACAACTAATAAGCTATAAACAGACTAGTGGAAAATGGGCATTACTTCAGCAAACCCTATAACGGTTTCCCTGGTTCTATTTCACTTTGATAAAGGAGGACTAGACATATATCACTTACCTTGTACACATTAATTTCTCTAATCACTGGTGGTCAAAATGAAACACTGCTTTTAAAACTTTAAACAGACAAATTTATTTCTAAGTTCAAAAGTTATAGCAGAGTTCACAATTTCAAAAAGATTTACTATTACTTGACAACAGTGTAAGATTTAAGTATTTCTTAGTCAAGATTAATACACAAAACTTTAATTTATCAAGAAAGCAATTTGGCTAAGTAAAATTCAAACCATTATCTCTCACTCAAGTTTTAGATATACACCTGATTAACTAAACTCAACACAAGTGTGCACCAAAATATTACTGACTGCAATCCATATAAGTATTATCTGAAATCTCAATAATAAGTGTGCACTAACAAAATGCTAAGCAATCACCAGCACAAAACTTTGGAACACACTGTGTAATTATAAAATTAGAGTAATATGAAACACAGACATATAAGAATGAAATATGCAAAAATGGAAATATACCAACAGCAATTCCACTAAGACAAAAATATGTTTAAAAATTATATCAATCTTTCAAAAGATTACCTTCACTTTAACAAAAAAAAACTAAACTCACGTCTTTCTAAAACTTCCTCAAAGACAACACTGCCAAGTCACAATGATATGCGCT
>NC_089770.1:31519428-31526928 GCF_040412425.1 Macrobrachium rosenbergii | reverse complement strand
ACCCCCGTATTAAAACACTCGTCTTTTGACGAGAGAGTAGCGGGTCGTTACCGAGTAATATATTCACTGATGAACAGAGGATCGTCATTGCAAATTGTGCTACGCCAAATTGAAAGCTTGGAATATTCCTGATGTATTTTGGAATGGATTTTCAGTCGGGGCGGAATTTGGTCAATTTCGCTTTTTCTGTGAAGTGGAAATTGCATTAATTCTACCGATTGACGATTTTATTCGGAATTAGTTGATAAATATATGATAAATAAGAAAGAGATATAGAATTGAACTGAATATAGAATCTAAGTCAAGGGCCAAAAGATGGGACCTATGAGGTCAATTCAGCGCTGAAACGGAAATTGACAGTAGAAGGTTTGAGAGGCGTCATTGCAATTGCACTGTCAATCAATTGTTAGGAGAGGGTCGAGGAAAGTAAGATGGAAGAAAGAGAATATGAACGGAGGTACAGTAAAAGGAACGGAAAGGGTTGCAGCCTAGGGAGGGCACGCTGCAAAGAACCTTAAGTAATGCCTACAGTGCGCCGCGTGAGGTGCACTGAAGACACTATCCTCCTATTTATATTTTAGGGGAATTATAGATAAATATGTGATAAATGAGAGGAACAGATGACAGGAAGGAAAATATGAGTTTATGAGTTAGAGATGCATTAATGTGGATGAATTGAATATAGGGAGGAATAATATAAGCTTAATTCATTGGAGTGATAAAATATAATATTCAATCGTTCATGACATGTATTGATGAAGTAATATACGTCATATCTCTCTATCAATCTGATATATATATATATATATATATATATATATATATATATATATATATATATATATATATATATATACATATATATATATATATATATATATATATATATATATATATATATATATATATGATGTAACACACAACAGATGATATAAAAAAAAGAAATATACTTTTACTTATTTTTCTCTGGCAGGCAGCCCTGTTTCCAAATATTCTAAATCACTTTCAATTCATTTGATAAATCAACCGGAAGTACCTAGCACCACGCAATCTATTTTAGTTCCGAAACAAATAAAACTCTGAGCTTTTAGATGTTTGGCAGATTATCCATAATGTTTTATGTTCGAGTTTTGATTTGATTAATGGGCAGCGGGCGTACTGTATCTATAATATTCTTGATAGTTTAAGTAGACGTAAAAATATTACTTGCATTAGTAAATCGATGCTCAATTCAAATAAAACATTCGATGCTTTTAGGGTTGAATGTTGTTTATTTAATGTTAGATGTTTGTGTTTAAAGTGCACTTTTATTATAAATAGGATAAACATTTCTTTACACCTTGTGGGAGATAATATATGATACTTGCATTGATAGAGTACACACACACAAACACACACACACATGACAAAATCCACGAGGAAGAGAAACAGTGGAGTGCTGCAAGGCCTTTCGACTTCTTAGTAAAGGACTACAAGTCGAAAGGCCTTTTACAGCACTCCATTGCTTCTCTTTCCTTCGCGGATTTTGTCTTTATTTATATGCTCATCACGTTCCATATTTTCGTGATTCAGTTATACATATATACACACACACACATATATATATATATGAGTATATATATATATATATATATATATATATATATATATATATATATATATATATATATATATATATATATGCCAAGTATCACAATTGAAAATCATCATCAATTATCATACACGTCTCCAAAATCGTACGCCATTGCCTCCCCCCAAAAAAAAATTCGCAGCAAAACCCTTTAGAAATATTTCGAAGCTACAACTCAGTGCAAAGCAATTTCCTGCCAATTTTCGGCGCATCATTGAATGTGATATTCGCTAACGAGGTCTAATTTGTCGAACGAGTCTTATTTAGGAATTGTAAATGGTTTCTGTGACACTAGATTCAGTTAGCGTGGGTCTGGGTGGCGTGGAGTATATTGGTGTTAGAGTGTTGGAGTGGTAATAATAATAATAATAATAATAATAATAATAATAATAATAATAATAATAATAATAATAATAATAATAATAATAATAAATATATATATACATATACATATATCTTAACTTTATCACATACACAATTGTTCTGTGCATTAGTAGAATTACTAAAAGGACCTCATTCAAACTGGAAGTATTTAATGGAGTTTTATTCAAAAAAGTTACAAGCTTTCTTGGACAAACAGTCCACATTATCAAATATCCGTACGGATACTTGATAATGTGGACTGTTTGTCCAAGAAAGCTTGTAACTTTTGAATAAAACTCCATTAAATACCATCCAGTTTGAATGAGGTCCTTTTAGTAAATATACATATATCTGTATAATCAAAATTATACCAAATAACATTCAACTATAAACAAGATTATAGAGGACTGACACTCCTGTCTCTCTCTCTCCACCCCCCCCCCCCTCTCTCTCTCTCTCTCTCTCTCTCTCTCTCTCTCTCTCTCTCTCTCTCAGTGTCTCTTTCCAACATGGCGCTAATCCCTCACTGCATTGGGAGCTCGGGAATCCCATTATGCTTCCGACCTCTACGCGACAGCGATCAAGGCGCGATCCTGAAGGATACAGAAGGAGCCAAGGAGACGAGTAATCATTCGCCGAAGACAAAAGGACTTCCACAGGAGTCCTTCGCCCCATCAGGGCTTGCAGGATTAGAAGAAGGAATGAGGGGGGGCGGCTGGGAGAAGGATGAGACGAGAATTAGTCGAAGAAGAAGAAGAAGAAGAAGAAGAAGAAGAAGAAGAAGAAGAAGAAGAAGAAGCCTGGAAAGGGAATGGAATCGCTTAGCGTCCAAGGGAGTTGCTCCAGCGCTAATGGAATTAGCTGGAATCTGCTTTCCAGGTCTTCTTCCGTCCGTAGGCGTTCCAGATCTCATCTGTGATTAGGAAACGGTGTTTCCAGACGCTGTTTTCCAGCCTTCTTCCATCAACTTTGTTTATGTCACTTTGGCATTTAGTCTCAGGAATCATCTTCCATAATCGTCTTCCAGGTAGCTCCTTCCTGGAATCTGTTTTTGGGACCCCTCCACTTCGTTCTGGTCTGGTTCCAAACGAAGGGGAACTTTGGGCAGAAAATCGTCTTCCAGAATCGTCTTCCAGGCAGTTCCTTTCTGGAATCTGTTTTTGGAACGGCTCCACTTCGGTCTGGTCTGGTTCCAGACGAACAAGAACTTTGGGCAGAAAACTTTTCGGCAAGGCAACTCTGGAGAGGAAATTGACGCAGCTTCATTTGCAGCGAGAGGGAATGAGTTCAAACGAGGGATGTCTTGATTTCAAACGGTTTAAAGGGATCCCTGTTAATTCTATTGTCTTGAGAACTTGTTTGTTTGTTTCCCAGGAAATTGGATTTGGGCGGTTGGGAAGTCCGAGGTGGTAAAGTTTCAATTTTGCTTGAATAATTTTTGTTACTTTTATGTAGTCAAAGTATAAGTTCATAAATATTTTTGATGATTTATATTTGTATGAGTATTTTATACCTAGTTTATCTTATCAAGGTATAGATTTATAATTTTTTAAAATAATAATAATAATAATAATAACAGATTAAGTTCGTGAAGAAATTTGAAATGAGTATTTAGAATATCGTGTTATAAATAATAATAATAATAATAATAATAATAATAATAATAATAATAATAATAATCAAATTTGATTTTCCTATAAATATTTGTTACTGCAATTTATCTGCACAAAGAATAATAATTGTGTTATAAAATAATAATGATAATAATAATAATAATAATAATAATAATAATAATAATAATAATAATAATAATAATAATAATAATAATAATAATAATTTCGCAGCAGACCCTCTTTTAAACAGGTTCTATTGAATATTATTGCTGCTTCAGCTGCATTTATTTTGTAGAAGACTTTTCTATTTTCCTTATTGCGGACTTCTCTTCAGTGGAGGTGCGTGCTAACAGCTCGCCTATATTTGTCATTTCATGGGGAAAAGTCAAAATCTGGATTCTGCTTCTTTATATATTCTATACAGTTGGTTCTACACAATTGTTGCCGCGACGCGTTTCGACAGACTCTTCTGTCATTTCTCCAGAAGGAGCTAGTAGAGGACTGGCAGATTGCATAGGTCCTTCTGAATTTATACACGGGCTTCAGCGGGGGTCATGGATGGCGAATTCTGATTGGTTGCAGTCAGCGAACTTCAAGCCAAATTTCTGCGGCGAAGCTCGATCCTGACAGATCTTCGCAACCTGGGAATGTCATTCATTCCAGCGTTCCCATTGGCCTGCCGTTGCGTGATGTCATGCCGGCTGACATCATCGGTAGTTTGGCTGCTATTGGGCTGCGGATGAATGATGTCATTATCTACTCTTCCTGTCGTAGTCGGGGGATTGTCTCGAAGGGCGCCTCGCTCATCAGGGAAAAATGGTACAACGGTGAGAACACACAACCTGCCCCCCAAGATGACATAAAGATCTATTATAAGGCCCGGATGCATCCCCAGTACCGTGAGGACGAGAACTCCATGAAGAAAATCATGGAAAACGTCATCCCGACCGAAGACAGTAAGAGAATAAATCTTATAATTTATTATAAGAACCGCCGCACCCGTGATCTGGTGATGAAAAATAACCCCTCTCCGCCAGCAAGAGAACCCCTCAAGCAGAAGAACGTGGTCTACCAATTTGTATGTCCTATCCGAGGATGCCCTGGCGCTTATATTGGAATGACCACGATGCGTCTGTCTAAAAGGATCTCCTGCCACGCCCAGAGGGTGCCATCATGAACCACGCCCGTGCTACTCACAATATTTCCATCTCCGCGACAGTATTATACAAAATATAAGTATAATCGGAGAGCCGCCGACCCTCGACGTCTGCGCCTGCTAGAGGCGCTCCTCATTGCCGAGACAAAACCAACAATGAATACGACGCAGGAGGCATCGCTCCTACCCACGAATTTAAGAAGAATAATGCAGAACACCCGCCAAATCCAACGAATACCTGAAAACGACAACCCTGAGAATGGAGATGCCCCTGATGAGCGAGGCGCCCTTCGAGACAATCCCCGACTACGACAGAAAGAGTAGATAATGACATCATTCATCCGCAGCCCAATAGCAGCCAAACTACCGATGATGTCAGCCGGCATGACATCACGCAACGGCAGGCCAATGGGAACGCTGGAATGAATGACATTCCCAGGTTGCGAAGATCTGTCAGGATCGAGCTTCGCCGCAGAAATTTGGCTTGAAGTTCGCTGACTGCAACCAATCAGAATACGCCATCCATGAACACCCCGCTGAAGCCCGTGTATAAATTCAGAAGGACCTATGCAATCTGCCAGTCCTCTACTAGCTCCGCTGGAGAATGACAGAAGAGTCTGTCGAAACGCGTCGCGGCAACAATTGTATAGAACCAACTGTACAGAATATATAAAGAAGCAGAATCCAGATTTTGACTTTTCCCCATGAAATGACAAATATAGGCGAGCTGTTAGCACGCACCTCCACTGAAGAGAAGTCCGCAATAAGGAAAATAGAAAAAGTCTTCTACAAAATAAATGCAGCTGAAGCAGCAATAATATTCAATAATAATAATAAAATTTAATTTTTCTATAAATATTCCTTACCACAATTTATCTGTACAAAGAATAAAATTTGAGTTATAAAATAATAATAATAATAATAATAATAATAATAATAATAATAATAATAATAATAAAATTTAATTTTTTTATAAATATTCCTTACCACAATTTATCTGCACAAAGAATAAAAATTTGATTATAAAATAATAATAATAATAATAATAATAATAATAATAATAATAATAATAATAACAATAATAATAATAGTCACAAAACGAAAGCTATCTGTACTCAACCCAGGACCCAAAACAGAAATTCAATGACGAATATTGCATGCAACTTGTCAATCACTCTAGCCTTGATAAGTAGGTGGGTTTGGGGGTGGGGTGGGGGTAGTTGGGGTGGGCTTGTTATCATACCAGCATGCAATTGTAACACTCAACAATTCATGCTTGACCTCATACACTGAATGTCCTGTGTAGCTCGCGGTATGATGGAGGTCGTTTGTCAGTGACGTGAGGTCAGCGTTACGTGTCCAGTAGCTGACCTTGTTAGGTTGTGTGTGTGTGTGTGTGTGTGTGTGTGTGTGTATGTATATATATATATATATATATATATATATATATATATATATATATAAGAGAGAGAGAGAGAGAGAGAGAGAGAGAGAGAGAGAGAGAGAGAGAGAGAGAGAAGGGGAGAGAGAAGGAAAGAGAGAGAGAGAGAGAGAGAGAGAGAGAGAGAGAGAGAGAGAGATAACATACCCCCTCCAACCAACCCCAAAAATACCATTTACGAAACCCGTCTGACCCACCTCGATAAAATTGCAAACTTCAAAAGAAGAAGAAGAATAACAGAGACTATCTTATTCTCGCAGACACAACGAGAACCCGCATTCCTAGAAGGATAAGACTGGGAGAGAGATACACCTGGTTCCCCAGGTACTAATCTGGTTCCCCAGGTATCTGGCGGAGAGGAGAAAAGGAAAGGTAACTCGAATTCCAGTTTCAATTGACAAAACTGCTTATTTGATAACTCGTCTCCGAGGCCATTTTTGGGGGTACAACTTGTATCCACGCCCCCCCACATCCTATCTGCTTCTAGTGATGGGGTCTAACCCCCCATCCAACCCATACCCATCCCCACACCATAAAATAGATACCCACTTTCCTCTCAAAAGTTGTATAGGATCTATCGTACGCATTCGTATACAAATGCTTATAGAGTTGCAGTTCTCTCTCTCTCTCTCTCTCTCTCTCTCTCTCTCTCTCTCTCTCTCTCTTTGGGAGGTTGTAATGGTTTACGAATAGCTCTTGTGGGTATGTCATACATCATATATACCTTAGACTGTCACATTTTAGATAATATAGTGAAAAGGTTCATAAAGCATTCAGTATCAACATCTCATTAAAATTGAGATAAATATATTTTGAACGTACACACACACACACATACAGTGTATATATATATATATATATATATATATATATATATATATATATATATATATATATATATATATATATATATATATATATATATAGAGAGAGAGAGAGAGAGAGAGAGAGAGAGAGAGAGAGAGAGAGAGAGAGAGAGAGAGAGAGAGAGAGAGAGATTCTGTCGCATTTCCAGCACGTGGAATGTCAGTCCGTTATGGTACATTCTGGAGAGTGTTCTATTGTTCTATAATTAAATGGAGGAGTGGAATTAGTGAGGTCATATATGTCTAATTTACCTTTATTATTATTATTATTATTATTATTATTATTATTATTATTATTATTATCAACCTTGTGATTTGTTGATCTAGCTGCCTCATCAACGTATACCACGAGATCATTCCCCCGGGGCGAGGGTTAAGTAATTTGGGCCTGATTCCTAAAATAAGATCAAGTATATCGAACTGTTTGCTAT